>NC_084968.1:12303476-12400095 GCF_949316205.1 Platichthys flesus
GAATGTTCTCTCATCCCTTCTATTTCTGTGTCTTTTTCTTCCAGTCTTTCCTCCAGTTCTTTCTTGTAACTCGTTTCTTTCTCTTCCCCTTGTTGCAGTTTCTCCTTCATTTCATCAACGTTCAGCTTCATCGCCTCAATTTCTTTTTCTTTTTCTCTCATTCTTTGTTCTATCTCTTTCTTGTAATTTAAATAATCCATTTCTTTCTCTTTCTCTTGTTGCAGCTTAGTCTTAAGTTCTCCTACTTTCAGTTTCCTCTCTTCAATCTCCTTTTCTTTTTCTTCCACCCGTTTCTCCATCTCTTTCTCAAATCTCTCCTTTTCCTCTTCACTCTCTCGCACTTTTTCTTCGACTTGGTTCAAGTGTTTTTCCAAAAGACACTTTTCATTTTCTCGATTCATTATTTCCTTCTCTTCTATTTGGGCAGTAAACTTTAGTTGTAACTCTCTGATCTGTCTTTCTCTCTCTTGCATTTGTTTCTCACTTTCATTTGCAAACTTTTCTCTCTGCACTTCATTTTCTCTTTTTCTTTCTTCCTCCATGTCTCTTATTTGCTGTTGCACTCTTTCTACATCCTCCTCTTTTTCCTTCACTTTTCTATCTATCTCCCTCTGTTGTTCTTCCCTCGTGGCCTCCATTAGTTTTTCCATGTTGTTAATTTCTTCCTGATGCTGCCGTTTTAAAACTTCCATTTCTTTGTCTTTCTCCTGAATCTTTTGCGTCACGTCTTTAATGTGATTTAAATTAATCGTTTCTTTCTCTTTTTCATTTTCTTGCAGTGTTTCTCTTATTTGTTTGTGATAATTCTGTTCCAGCTCTTCTATCTCCTGCTTTTTGGCTTTCACAAATTCCTCATTTTCTTTTGAAAACTGCTTTTTCAGATTTTCAATTTCTCTGCGGGTTTGTTCTTTCATGTCTCTTATTTCATTTTCATGCTGTTGTCTGACCTTTTCCATCTCATCTGCCTTTTCTTTCACACTGAACCGTTTTTCATCTGCAGCTCTCTTCCTCAGTTCCTCCTCCTCTTCATCTCTTTCAAACAGTTTAACTTCCATCTCTTCTAGTTTCTCTTCCAGCTCTGTCACCTCCTTCTCTTTCCTCTCGAGAACATTGTCACAGTGTCGTTTTGTCTCGTCCATTTCTGCTTTGAAAGATTCGACTTGTTCCATCCACTCTGATTCTTCTCTCTTGTGCTGCTCCACAGTTTCCTCCAGTTTCTTTCTCCACTCCTGCTCCTTCGCTCTAATGGCGTCCTCCCTCCTCTTTCTCTCTTGTTCTTTGTCCACGCCGGCACGTTCAAGGTCAAGTAACTTGGCTTGCTGCTCGTCGATTCTTTCTGTCAGCTCCTCGACCTCTATCTCTTTCAGCTCCAGGTTAAGCGTCGCCTCGTCTCTCTCTCGTCCACTTTGGATCAGCGCGACGCGGATTCTCTCGTTTTCGATGCTCAGATCCTGTACTTCTCTCTCTTTATCCTCCGTCAGCCAACGCATCCTCTCCTCCAGCTCTCCGAAGTCCTGCTTCCTTTCACCCATCCTCCTGTCCTCCTCCTCCTCCTCCTCCTCCTCCTCTTCTTCCCTTTGAACGTTGGCCTTCCCGGGTGATTTCCCCTTCCTCTTCCAATCGAAGAACCACCGGATGCTCTTCATCTCCCTCTCTTTCACATTCTTCAGCTCCAGCTCCTGACGAAGCATCTTATCTCCCATCTCCTTCAGGCGCTGGTTGACCTTTTCGTTCCTCTGTCGACTCAGGTCTCTGACGTCCTGAACCAGACTTGAGAAAGCCTCGCACCTGTTCATTGTCGCCATCTTTTCCACTTTCTCCAGGAGCTCTGTCACCGTAGTGGAGACTCCACTTCCTCTTCCTCCTCCGTCTGCACTGCTCACGACATGGTACCTGCCCCTGCATTTCTCCATCAGCCACTGCAGGTCCCTGCCCCCACCCTGGATGTGCTGCTCAAAATCCAGCCCCTCTCGGAGCTGATCGCCGTGGGTGAACAGCAGGATTGTGTGTCTCCACACGCCCTCGCCCAGCAGTTTCAGATGTTCCCTCACATGTCCTGCACTCACCAGAGTGTCCACTCTCAGGGTCAGCAGGAGCGCGTGGGGCCCCGGCGGACACAGCCCCACGCCATTGATGATTTCCCTCCTCATCCTCTCCGGCGTGGCCCCCGCCACACCGGCCTCCCAGCCCGGTGTGTCCACCACCGTCACCAGCCGCTTGGCCACCTCTGCTTGTCGACGGACGCACTCCTCTGTTACCCCCCCTGCTTGGAAGAAGCCTGCTCGGCCGAGGATAGTGTTCCCAGCGGAGCTCTTTCCGGTTTCACGCTCCCCCAGCAGAACCAGCCTGACCTCGTGTAAACGTCGGGGAGCTTTGGAGAACGAGTGATGAGCGTCAAGCTCGGAGCCCTGAGGACCATCGCCTGCCAGGAGCAAAGTGAAGGAAACAAATTACTTCTATTGAATCTATACTCGGCCTATAAACATCTACTAAACATCAGTTCACAAAACTGTTTCAGCTCATGTGCAATAGTCGTCCTCCTTTTATCACTATTTTGGGCTCCACCACCTCCTGATAAAATATATCTAGCTGGGATTTCTTAAAAAATGGAGGCACATAAATTAATTCAAACATACTGGTAATGAAATGAGGCTTTAAAAAAATGTTGTTTCAAATCATCCACTTGATTACTATAAAAATGTTGATTACATTTTTGCATATATTATATTATATACTCTGCATGTTTTTGACAATCTGTATCAAACCACATGGCACCGAACACTGCCTGAGCTTAATTATGAAATCAAATGAATGAGTCAGCCTGAAGAACTCACTCATCAGAGCAGCTTTGATGGTTCCTCTCTGCATCTGGGCCTCCATCTGCCTCTGCTTCTTCCTCCTCTCTCTGGCTCTCCTCTTGCCGTCTGCTTCCAAACCCAACAGAACCGAACTGTCCATCTCCAGATGACTGTTGCCGTCTGTCTTCTCCTCCACCATCTGCTCCAGCTTCCTTATCAGCTCTTGAACCTGCTGCGTCCCATCAGCTCTCCTCAGATTGTTCACGACATGATATCTGTTCCCACACTTCTGGACGAGCTTCTGGAGCGCCGGGCCGCTGGTCAGGATCCGTTGCTCCATGGTGGTCAGGCCCAGCTCGTCTCCCCTGGTGAACAGCAGCATGGTGTGCTCCCAAACTTCACTTCCCAGAGGCTCCAGGTGCTCCTCCATCTCCTGGATGTAGGCGTCAGTCACTGAGGCACAGGAGCGCACCACCAGGAGCACAGCGTGGGGTCCAGGAGGACACAGCGACACGCTCCGCAGGGTTTCCCTCCTCACCCAGTTGGGGGTACTGTTGAGAGGGTAGTACCACTCCCACCCCGGGGTGTCCACCACCGTGACTCTCCTCCCCGCCACATCTGCTCGCCTTTTCACACACTCCTCTGTGGGCCTCCCGCTCTCAAAGCCTCCCACTCCTCCCAGTACGGTGTTGCCCGCCGCGCTCTTCCCGGCTCCTTTCCTGCCCAGCAGGACCAGTCTAAGTTCTGGGAGAGCTGGAGGCAGGTGTGAGGCCATGGCAGCCGGCAGACTCTCATCTGAGAAGAAGGGGAGAAGGACTTCCTCAGTGCAGAGCACCGGATAAGCTGAATGACACAGAAGACACACATGGAACACAATCAGTCATTGAACATGAATTCATACTTAATTGTTTTACCTCAATAAGCAGATACTTGTAAATTTCCCTTTAAGCTCTAATACCTCAACATACGATCAGATCCTTGTGTTTTCTGCTGTAGCTTCAAATTTATGTCAGAACTAAACACGTAAAGAAGAGCTCAACAAAAAGACTCACCACCATTCGGCACAGCAGCGATTAGACTGCAGTTCTCCTCTGTGGTATCCATCACCTCGCCGTCCCAGCACTTCCTCTTGCTCTTCCTCTTCCCCTTTTTGGTTTCTGTGTGTCTTTTCACAGAAAGAACTTCTTCGGCGTCATTGCAACAGAGGAGAGAAACACCCCGATGCTGCTTTCATCCAAAGCGAAGATTGGTGCTGCACAAACCGGAGACGGAAAGTGGAAGACTCGCCACGTCACGTGACCAAGCTGTGGTTTCCCAACGTCTGTGAGATGACAGGAAGTTTAGAGGGGGCACGGCAGCTTTTGTGACACAGTTTGAAGATGTTTGCAAAAACACACACCGACCACACACTGGTGCCTACATGCACAATGCAGGTATTTATTCACATACGTTTCACATATAGAACAAGTGTTTGCATTCTGGAACGCGTGCAGGCTTGGTGATGAGCCCTGCAGAGCTCACTACACTGTCCTGTGGTGAACGTGTGGCACTTCTGTTTCCTTTCCCCACAGGCCAAGTGATGCAAGCTAATTTAAACGTGTGGTTTGAAGCACAATGTGAAGAAACGGCAGAGAGAGTGTACATTTAAAACACAGCTCTTAACAAAGTGGAAAAGTCTTCATACAAACTGAATCCAGTGGTGTCAGATAAGGTTCCAGACGTTGAACTTAAGTTATTTAGGGTTTCAGCTCAAAACTCAAATAGTGCAATAAGCCAACTCATAAATATCAGTCATCTAGATATGTCTGTATTTTTTCATCTTTAAAATGAATTAAAGAAACGTCCCATTTCACAATGTAAAGGAAAAGGATTCAAATGTTCCTGGATCCTCCCCTTTGTACAGATTTTCACTTTACGTTAGTTCTGTGAAAAGTTGACGTCTGTAGTTGTTGTTGGTTCAGATTTGTTTTTGTGGTGTTTTTTTGGGTGTACGTGTAAATGGGTAAATGCCAAATCGACACCAACGCGCTGGTGATTGATGAGCTCTGCGGCTATAACAGGCGTTGCATTGTGTGAGGAGCCAGAACCCGTCACCATGTGGTCGCAGCCGCCTGCTGTCGCCGCTCCTCGGCCGAGCGGCTCAACCCTGGCTGCGTGACACGGTGCAACACGTCCTCCCGTCCAGCCCGGGACCATGAACACACATTACATCACTTCCTTCATGATTCACCCTTTCCTTCAGGGTTGATTAAAAACAAACCCTGTTTATGGAAAGGAGTGAATCAGCCGTATTGATTTGGTGCCGTTATTGAGGTCTGGTAAGTGTTTGGTGAGTGTTACCACGATGTGCTGCTTTTTGTAAATGTCAAATGAGGCACTTTTTTGACTTTGGGCTCCCTGAAGCAGCTCCTCCCTCCAAACATGAGGCTGTGTGACATCTGAACGACTACTGCTCTGAATCCATATACTTTATACATCATGCACATTGGCTGATTCGTTGCTCCTGCTGTGAACTGGTCATCAGGACGATAAGTGCTCATGGAGTGCACATCCTCTCGGCCTTTAAAGGGGAATGAAACTGTATTTATGTTAGATGGAAAATCTGTTTGGTGGTATGAAATGAGCAAGAAGGGAATCTTCTGCCCGGTGTGGTTGCTCTTTATTGTGCTTCAACAGAGTGTCAGGGCCACTATGGAAAATAAGTGTTCAAGCTAGAGCGACTGTAGAAAGTGGTTTCAGTAAGAAAGAGGCGTGTCAGCGGTTGTGGTAAAAGTACAACCAATACTCAAAGTGAAAGATGTTTTAACTCAAACTGTTATTTTCTCTTAATTAGTTTATTTTTGTGTTCTGTGGAGATTCCTGCTTCATATCCTCCACCAATGAAACTAACATTTTATACTAATAACACATTTTCTCTTTGATACTTATATACAACCTATATATTTTTGGGTGTAGTTTGTTTACTGGTTTCTATACCACATACCACACATACTTATACTATGTATCTACTCTATGTTGTGTGAGCTAAACTAAACTACTAACAGTAAAAGTCAAAAGAAGTATTGAGTCCCTACGAATCATTTGTTGCATAATTCACTTTTGATCTAGAATTAAACCCAAAACCATAAATAAACCCAGAGGAGAAGAAGAGAGGACAAACAGTGGTTCACTGACCGGAGCCCGACACACACACTGGGTGTGTCCCGACGATAACAAAAACCGAAACTAACACTTTTAATAAACCACACAAGACTCGACAAACCACATCACCGTCAGAGGGGATCGGCATCGAACACACCTGGGACCAAAGAGACGGAATTAAAACACTAAAATGAGCAGAAATACAAAGAATAAACAAACATCACAAATAGAATCAGTCGGAGCTCCGGCTGTGAACAAACGATGCAGCCGCGGAATTGGGTGCAAGATAAATATGAAGAATCAGCAAATCTAAATTAACACATTACACATGTTACACAAATTCACAGACAACTGTTCTTTCTTCACCAGGATGGACTCAGCAGCTTAATGTCTGATGGGATTGACCCCAAAGTGTTCTGGATGTCCCCGTCATTCATCCGGAGGAGAACATGAACATCTGTGAACTTTAATTGCAATTCATCCAGCGGTTGTGAAAGAAAAAAAATCAATCGATATTGCATAAGTTGAAAGCAATCATTTAATCATAATAAGTGTGTGTCCTTGTGTGTGTCTGTGTGTGTCCCATGTGACAGCTGTGGTCCATGACTTTCTGTCCGAGCCTCATCGAGCTGTGGTTTGTGCCGAGATGGTAGATTCCACATCCTGCTCCCAAGTTGGACTGACCACGACAACACTGTTTCCCTGCAGAGGTCTTAAACACACACAGACACAGACACACACACAGACACACACACACACTCTGCAGGGTATATAAGCAGAAGCAGAGGGCGTCCCGGTCGGAGAAGCAGCAGCAGCCTGACTCCAACCAGCAGCAGCTCCTCTCTCCAGTTTCTTCTGCATCCAAACATCTCTCATGTAAGTAAAACTTCTGCTTTGATGCAAACGGCTTTTACTGCAGCAGAATTCCTCACAAGTTCAGTAACTTCATCGTCTTTATATCTTCCAGATGTGACGATGCAAATTAATTAGCTGATACATCTGAGAGTCATTTAAAAAATGTTTTGCGGCTCTTGTGCAACGCTTGAAACCAACAGATTTATTTGTTGCTGCACTGAAAAGCTCCGCTCTGCTGCTAAACCTGTTTCTTCTGTGTCAGCATATTTACCAGAGTCGAGTCAGAAAACACATCTGTGCATATAAGTCATGGAAGTTTATAGCGAATAGAAAATAACTTAGATTAGAATGAGAATTTGGTCATACTTGTGCTTGAGTATTTCCATTTTATGTTACTTGAAAATATACTTTTACTCTTAAAAATGTCCTTGGAAACTTTGTACTCGTGAGATTCCCATGTACAAGTTACTTTTATATCATATGACATTTTAAAAAGCTTGGGGTTCACAGCTACAGCATGAAACTGTAACAATAATCCACACTGTAGAATATGAAATACTCTGTTGTGTTCAATGGGATCGAATTTTCACTCCTTATTTATCTGTACTAGTAAAAGTTTTTTTAATATTTTGAGATGAGACAGAAAATCACAAAGCAACAATTTCAACATGTTTGATTATCAATCAAACAACCATTCGTGTTTATCTAAGTTGAAAAGCAGAAGGTTCCTGCTTCTCAAATGAAACAAGAACTTTGGAAATATCATCCTGATGTTTGAGGGAATTTAATGGAGTAGAATAGAAAAGCAGTTAATAAAAAGAACAATTGGTTATAGCCATGTTAATCCAGATGCAAATAGCAGAGTTTCGTTGGGAGTCGTTTGAGGGAAACAATTTATTTCCACCAAAATCATTCACAGAGTCTAAAAAGTTGAAAACAATAAACGTGAATGAATAAAAACTACCTGGCCCTTTGGTTATGAAACAAACACAGTGAGTTCTCGGTGTGAACACATCAAAACCAACACAAACAAAGACCCTCAGTGTTCTCACTGTGACTCATTTAGCCAAAAACGACTTCAACCCCTTCAGCCCAAACGGGTTCCGTCGTTATGATGATGTAAGAATGTGGTCAGACTGATTTAACCTTTAAACACACAAACATCTGTTTTCATGAGATGCTACAAACACCTGCCCGAGGAGTGGAAACACTCTGTGTTACATAATGTGGGCGTGTGCTGGACCAGGAGTTTGTCTGAATGAGTCACTCCACACAGTGAACGCTCTGTTTTCACCTTCAACTCCAGCTGAGATGTGCTGACGCGTGTTTTCTCTGCGGCTCAGCACAGCGACAACTGAGCAGACGAAAAGAGACTTTGTTAGTTTAAATAAATGCAAATGTTTCCATAGTGTTATTATTTGAAGTGATGCAACACTTCTTTGTTGTAGCACGTTCAGAAAATGTCAAACTTTAATGTTGCTGGGTTTGATCAGTAGCAATGTCTCATATTCTTTGACATTATTATACTTTTATATGTACTTTTTTTTTTAATCAAAAACTACTTATAAAACTATTGAAATAGCTAGGAATTCAAATACTCAAGTCCTGTGTACTTAAACACTGTGTTTTAGTTACATCTAACCTTTATGTGACATGAGTAGAATGAAAGTTCAACAACCACAGTACAGCTTGTACTACCACTGGGACTGTGGTTAACAGTAGTACAGCTCATGTTAAAACTACCATCAGTACTCCTACTATGTGATATTTTACAGTGTATTTTCTGCTACTTTACTTCACACTTAAAATGTAATAAATAGGAAGATGTAACTTCACGATAAGATGACATCCCACTAAAGAAAACCCTGTGAGGCTGAGCTTTGTCTTTAAATAGACGTGATTAATGGTCTGTGTTGAAACTGCTCTTCCTCTGTCCCCGAACACAAAGACACGAGACAATATTTGTGAAGTGAAAATAAACCAGGAACACTTTCTTACCCAGCGTCTCACAGGAGGAGCAGTGACTCTGAAACTCATGTGCAGCCCAACACACAAACACACATATTAATACACATGGAAACACAAATGGAAACACACTTTTTACATAAAGGTCTTTGAAACTGCTCTTTGTACTTCTCAAAGCATATTGGAAATGTCATCATTCATAGACGACTTTTTATTCGCTTTACTTTAATGGCGTTCCAATTTTGAAAACCTTTCTTTCATGAATAAAAGTGGTGAGGACTCAGTCACACACACACACACACACACACACACACACACACACACACACACACACAAATGTTTCCACTTGTTCCACAGATGTAAAGCAGATGAGCATGAAAACACATTCTGAAGAGAGGAGTGGAGCTTCATTGGAATGCTTTAGAAACTGCACAAACAAACAACAAAGACACAAACTAGAGTACAAGCACATTTCAGACATGACATCAAAGTCGAGGGGTGTGTGTAATATTGTTTTTAGTAAATATGTGAGAAACGATAAGGAAACGTTGTCCTTTCTCCTCTTCCAGTCCTGAGAGGGATCATCCGCCCTGAACTAGCGCCACCATGTCTGATCGAGGTGCCACCGCAGCTCCGTCCCAGGCCCCCCCCCCACCCTCTGGACCCCGGCCCAAGGTGACGAGCCGCGGCCGCACCTCAGTTCCCATGGCCAGCGCCAACTCCGACTCCCCAGACATCCCTGAGTTTGAGTACTTCGGAACCCCGAGAGGACTTCCACCTCTGACCGGTGAGGGGGCGGGGCTAACACATCTTATTTTATTTTTTCTTTGTAGTATATTTACCCTCAGAAAAAAGACTGTGTGTTAATGGATGGAAATGGAAAGTTTAAAATAGAGATGAACAGATGTCACAGTGCATCTTGGCTGGAGGAGATAAAGTCCTTTTCCCGGCAGTGACACAGTTTAAAGTAACTTTTGCACATGACTGACACATGATTGACACATGACTGACACATGATTGACGTCCAAACAGGATAAACTCCGCTGACTTCCTGCAGCTTTATTGTGAAAGAGCGACCGGGAGATAACCAGATGTTACAGGAATTTATTATGACGCAATGTCATTTGCACATGTGGTAAATTTAATTATAGAAGAAAATCTAATTGAAAAAAAATAACAAATGAATAACTGATGAACCCTGGGGAGGGGGAAAAGAAATATGAGAAATAATTGAGAAAAATTAGTCATGAAAATATTTTGAAGCCTCCCTCCCTCCTCGCCTCTGTGTGTGCAGAGTTCCTCGACATCACCGGGGTGGACATGATGAAGAGGCCTGACGACGGCAACACAATACCACACCACACCATGTATTTCAACACAAACAATCTCATCGTCCGCCGGGGACAGGAGTTCCAGGTCAAGGTCACCTTCAACCGTCCCTACGACGCCGCGAAGGACAAGTTCGCTGTGGAGTTTGTCATCGGTGAGGCCGGTGGACTGTAGAGAGGGAAGGGCTCTCCTTCTCAATCAATCAGACAAATTATTTCTTAATAGCACATGAATCCAACTTTCAACCTCATGGAAGTGTTTAATTTTATTAAATTGTTATCCTGTATTTCTCTATATACTTTTTGTGCAGCAACTTGTTATGTACTTGAGATATAGTGTTTACCTTGTGCCGTATGTTTTGATCTAATCTTTTTCACGTTGACCTTGATGCCGTCACTTTGCTCCGACCCCCAGGCTCTAGCCCTCAGTACAGCAAGGGCACCTACATCCCCGTCTTCCCCACCAAGGATCGTCAGAGCTCCTGGAAAGGCCGCGTCACAGAGAAGTCCGGCAACACGGTCACCATGGGCGTCACTCCTACGGCCAGCTGCATTGTGGGGAAGTACCACATGTACGTCGCCGTGTCCACGCCCTTCGGCATCCGCAGGACGACACGTGAGGACAGCCGGGACCTTTACATCCTCTTCAACCCCTGGGTGGCAGGTCGGTTTCAGGCCTCACCTCATCTTTCCTGTTGCTTGTATTTCACCTTGATGTTCACAAACATCCTCCCGACCTTCTGTCAGATGACGCTGTGTTCCTGGAGGACGAGAGAGAGAGGGAGGAGTGTGTGATGACTGAGATGGGGATCATCTACCACGGTGCCTACGACGATGTCTCGGAGAGAAACTGGAACTATGGACAGGTTGGACACAAACTCACCAACGACTTTAAGACTTTTTTTTATACCCACTAAATGTTTTCTAATCTTTCCCTTTAGTTTAACCATGGAGTCCTGGATGCCTGCCTGTACATCATGGACAGGTGTGAGATGCCCATCACCAACAGGGGAGACCCCATCAAGGTGACCAGGAAGGCCTCTGCTATGGTGAGAGAAGCCTCATGGACATTGTTTGTAACTTTTACTGAGCAACAGCGCCCTCTGCAGACATATCAGGGGATTAATCCAGTAATCCTACTCACTGATAGGAGGCTGTACTATACTGTTTACTGTTCCAGGCATATGTGGTGAAATAGTGGATAAATACATAAAGTTTATTATTATTTTTATTTTACAATATTATGACATTTATATCACCATATGTCATTATAAATAAAGAGATGTTTGATGATGTAATAAAAATCAATTTGTATTTATGACTTGATAATTCAGTGAAAAGGATAAAAGTTATGCTAAATTGCAGAACTGTGTTGTCTGTTATTTCATTTGTCGCCTGTCGCTCTCAGCTGAACTCTCGTGATGACGATGGCGTGTTGGTGGGGAACTGGAACGGCGACTACACGTACGGCGTGGCGCCCACCTCCTGGACCGGCAGCACCGACATCCTGCTCAGCTACGCCAGCAGCAAGATGCCCGTCTGCTACGCTCAGTGCTGGGTCTACGCCGCCGTCTTCAACACCTGTGAGTCTCCACTTCCTCTGAGTTGAATGATTAAAAAGAGCCACGTTGATCTGAGTAAACTTACACCAGGCCATGTAATCAATTATCAACCACCTCTTGATTTCCGCTCTTGCTTTTGGTTAACTGTTTTTCCACCGTGTCCCAGTTCTGCGTTGTCTGGGTATCCCATCCCGGGTCGTCACAAACTTCTACTCGGCCCACGACAACGACGGAAACCTGACGACCGACATCATCCTGGACGAGAACGGCAGGATCGACCGCAACCGCACCAGGGACTCGATCTGGTACCACCTCGTCCTTGACATTTTACCTTTTTAACACATTTTTGATCTCCCGGTGATGGTGAGGCTGCAATTGTCAAAAATATCTGTGAAACACTTTTATTAATTTAGTGGTCTAGTGGTATATATTCAGGTATTAAAAATAAATTTTCAAACATTCATTTGGCAATGACATTAATCAGGCACATTCATGCTTCTCAGAGGATGAACCATATTGGAAACATAATCAATCAGATTAGCAGGACACCTTCAGGCTTCCGTAGAGAAATCTGTATGATTTTAATGACCTCATTTAGACAGAACTAGTAAAACTATGAGGATGACAAGTTTAGATAATGATTCATGAAATTTTACTGAAAATATGTAAACTGATGTTTGTGGTTGTCAGGAACTACCACTGCTGGAACGAGTGCTACATGTCCAGGCCAGATCTCCCTCTGGGCTTTGGAGGCTGGCAAGTTGTGGATGCGACGCCACAGGAGACCAGTGATGGTACATGATGATGATGATGATGATGATGATGATGATGATGTGAAATATCTGCTGGCTTTGAATACAGTCCACTGAGGGTCAATATTTAAACTCCTCTTCCATGATTCATTCAGGCATGTACAGATGTGGTCCAGCCTCAGTCCAGGCCATCAAGCATGGGCAGATTTGCTTCCCCTTCGACGCTGCCTTTGTCTTTGCCGAGGTGAGTCTGGTGCTCCCGCCTGCAGCTCCTAGGAAAGTGGTTATTTCACACCCTAGACGTATGATTCCCTTTGCCGGGGGGAGCCTGAGGTTTTGTGGTGTTGTCCTCCTACAGGTCAACAGCGACGTGGTCTTCTACTCCCGGAGGAAAGACGGGACCATGGAGCCGGTCAAAGTGAACCGGACTCACGTCGGCCGCATGGTGTTGACCAAAGCTCTCGGAGACTTGACCAGTCGCGATATCACCGACCAGTACAAGTTCCCTGAAGGTCGGTGACCTCCTCTTATTCTCTTTATCTAACCTCAGAACAGGAATATACTTAGTCACACTCAAAGCAACACCAGGTAGCTTCAACTGAGCAACAGCGCCCTCTGCAGCCACACGCAGCTGGAGAAAGTATTAAAACTTCCAGATGATGATCAGAGAATCAATTCATCCCTCTACATTTGTTTCAATCATCCAATACAGGCAGTGCAGAGGAGCGGACCGTGCTGGAGAAAGCAGAGGAGTACGGCTGCAAGCGAGAGAAGTCAGAGCCTCCCGAGGCCGACGTGGACCTGGTCCTGCCCACCATGGAGATCAGCGTGGGAGACGACTTTGAGCTGAGCCTGGAGTTCGTCAACCGCAGTGACCAGCGGCGAACCGTGGAAGCCTACATCAGCGGCAACGTGGTGTATTACACCGGAGTCACCAGCTCTGAGTTCCTGTTCAGGACGCCCTCAGTGACCATTGAACCCAACAGTAGTGAGTCCTCTGCCTCAGAAATCTGGGAATCTTAATAAGAGCACCAGATAGGAAAACAGAGATCAGCGTTTTGGTTTTACCTCCTGCAGCTGTGAAGGAGTTGGTGGACGTCAAGTCAAAGAAGTACATGAAGCATCTGGTGGAACAGGCCAACCTTCACTTCATCTTTACTGGGAAGGTCGAGGAGACCGGCCAGATCGTCACCACCATGAAAGTGGTCACCCTGCACAACCCCAAAGTCACCGTTGAGGTCTGAAATAATAAGTTTACCCATAAATCTATTTCTTTTTTTTAGGTTGAATTTGTTCAATTGTTTGTGTTGTTTGTGTTCCTGTGTGTACTTCAGGTATCCGGTGGAGGTAAAGTCAATGAAGAGATGATGGCGAGGGTCCAGTTTACAAACCCCTTCACCTTCAGCCTGGATGACGTCTACATTCGCATGGAAGGACCCGGGGTCATGGCGCCCAAGTCCAAATATTACAGGTGAGCTCTCAGGCAAAGCCACAACAAATGCAAGCGTATGTAAAGTGATCAGTCATGTTGTAGTAAAGACTTGTTTACAGCTATGTTCGGTTCCTTGTTTAGACTTTTTGGGGGCTTTATTGCTAACACTGGAATGTTCCCTGGTTTCAGTCTGATCCCAGCAGGCTCCTCTCTGACCTGGACCGAGTACTTCATCCCCCAGAGAAGCGGCTCCACCAGAGTGATGGTCACCCTGGACTGTCCCGCTCTCAGGCAGGTCTCCGGCCAGGCGTCCATCACCATCCAGCCCTGAGGGACGCCACAGAATCCCTGATGTCCCACATCGTTTAACTCACCTACATTTTAGCCAGAATATAAACCTATAATATAGTCTGTAGGTTTATAACAGGTAGCATTTATAACACAATGGGGTAATTGAAATAGTTTTGTCGCTTGAGATACAAACTAGTGGATCCACACAAAATGTTCTATCATAGTGAATTTTGGTATTTTTGACCATTTGGGAGCTCAAATGTTTTCATATGAGGATTATTTCTTCAATTTAAAGCTGCAGTAATCAGGTTTATTTCTACTGGGGAGTTGAATTACTCCCAAAATATCTAAATATGTAATTGTCTTAATAATTCGATACGACCTAGATTTATCAGATAGTAAATGTTAACTATGTTTAAGTTCCAAAAATAATGAGCTAAGAAAAGGCTGAAAAGCTCAGTTGGATATTTGTCTGTGAACATTAGCATTAACTTAACCGATGTTAATGTTCAAATTTCATTTACAAAATACTGATTAATGCAACTTTTACTTTTCCACTTGAAAATGTAGCCCTGCTATGCAACAACAAAGACATTTTAAGTGATGTATTTTAGTTAGTGTTCTGACAACTCTTTATATAAACGTGTACCAGAACTAATGCAACCATCAAAAACAATAAAACATCCTCACCTGCATGGTTTTGTGACATGTTCCTGTGATGGAAATTCATCTGGAGAGTTGAAATAATGAGATTCTCAGACTGGAGTTGCCTTTGAGTATTTTTATTAGGAAGCTCTGCAGAGGTAACACAACAAGCGCGGGTGATTCAAGTGGAACTGCCCCAAATGTCTAAAAAAGCCAGTACTTGGCGCAGGTATGCAAGTTGTAGTGTTTCCTTCACTGTCAGAGATTTAACATCTTTTATTGAGGCTTAGACTCTAATAGAAACTGCTAAAGTGCATAGAAGCTTTAAAAACAAACTCCAAATCATTCATCATAATTCCTTTAGAGGGGCAGGGGCTCCAATTTCAAAAGGGGCACATGGAAAAAGGCTCATATGCCGACATTACTCTAAGCTACAATTTGCTGTTGAGGGGGTTGCTGCTGTCAGAGGGCTGCATCTATCTGAGACTCAAGACATTAAAAGGAACAGAGGAGAGATGTCAGCTGATTAACAAGTTATGTGATTACGACAAGATGCAAACACTACTGACAGTGTTTGGAACTGGCTCACTTGAAGAGACGCCGCAGTTTATTACGGGTACTTCGTAAAGTGGAACTTCGTGAAAGGGGCAGGTTCGCTGGCGTGCCCTGCCCCTCCTCCTGCAGTTGCGTGTCCAGGATGGTGATAAGGTAGTCTGGGTACGCTTGGTTGTCATGGAACACAACGTGAATGCTGGGGTTGTCCATTCTATCCACCGCGCTGTCGTAGCGGTCATTTGGCAGAAAGATGTTACGAGGAGGAGGCACCTTCATGTCCCTTCTGCCCTCAGTGTAGATGCCGGTCAGGACTCGAGCAACGAAAATTCGCTGTGAGCCGTCAACGGTTGGCTTGGCGTATTTGGGCTGGGCTGAGTAGCTGGCCTTTACGGCAAAGTAGGTTCCTTCCCCATAGTGAGTTGCTGAGAATAAGAGAGAACATGGACTTTACAACAAACACCTCAAACTGTAACAATAACACGGACACAATGGACGAAATGAGAGCTTCTTAAAAGTGAAGCCAAAATATCTGGATTGCCCCCTAGTGGCTGGCCAGACCTCCTCCCTTTATTCATCGAGTACGTTTGGTTTCGATTAGTTATGTGATGCTGTATAATAAACATCTATAAATAGTGTCACTTGCTTTAAGTTTGACCTATGTTGTCAATAGCTGAATCAACGACAGTCCTCAGATAAATGTCTATGTTGCATTATTTGGGGACGGTGACATTGTTTTCACTGCTGAAGCAATGATTACAAAAAGATCTGCACCGTTTTGTCCAGCAAAACTCCGGTTGAAGCCCGTTTTCATGATGGAGTCACACTTGTCCTCAGTCGTCCCGTGGTACAGAGACTTTTCCACTGTGGTGCCCATGTGTGCATTCTTATCAGAAATGTGTTTCCTCTGTGCTTCATAGGCCCGACACAGGAGGACATTCTGCAAACGCTCGATCTTAAAAAACAAACAAATAAATGCAAAAATTGTGAAGAAAATAATGTTTCAATTACAAGAATGAATTGAACTTTTACAGATATATACGTAAAGCTTATATGACTTTACAAGATGCATAAATGCACATGATGTAAAAGGTAATGTAGCTGCTGCATCTGTCTATGTGGACACCATCTACCTTTATCCTGCCTGTGGGAACAGTTCGTCTGAAGGCCTGCTCCACTGATCGGTACTCTGGAGACGACTCCTCCAGGGTAACTACCTTCATATCCTCCCCAGCAGCCATGTTGTCCCAGTACAGAGGGAGAGTGAAGTCTGGAAAATGAAAAAAAAAAATTGAAAAATTGTATTTTCAATCAAAGAACACTTTGATGAATTAGGGTTAGCTGAATACAAGTTGTATCCTCTCACCCGGCCGATTCTCAAGTCGTTTTATTTTTCTTATCTCTCCAGTTACTTGTCCTGTGGCCTCCATCCTCTGTAGATCCACGGTCCACTGGCTGCTCTGTTCATCCATTATGCCTCCCACTAGGTTTTTATGTTCCAGTCTGTGATTGGCTGATTTGGGAAGTCTGTCCCAGTTGCCACTACTTCCCAGGATGCACCAGGCCACACGACTGTGCAAATTCTCTTCCTCCGTGACTATTACCTGTCTCCTGAGGTCTCTTAACTGATATTCTTTAATCATCTGCATCACATTTTTCACCCCATCTTTTAACCCGCTCACAGTCATGTTGCCCTGGACAGACTGAATCTTCAGACCCTTCTTATCCACCAGCTGCTGCAGACACATGATGTCGTCCTCCGAGAGGCTTCCCACCTCCTCGGCCGTGAAGGTTTGAGTCAAGCACTGATCCTGATACAGTTGCTTCAGCTTCATCTTGGCATCTGAGACGTTCTTACCACAAAGACCCAGGAACAGGAAGACAGACTTCTGAGTCTCGAAGCTGGTACTGATGATACTGGGGTTGGCGGTCCCAGACCTTTGTGGATTCGGTTGTTCATGAGGCAGTGACACTTTGGGATAAAAAATCAAAATCAAATCAATCAATGATGAAACTAGAATCATCTTCCTGTGCTTGCATCCCTCCACCAACCAGTGCAGTGTCTGTCAATGTGCATTTTTTGCAAGAAAGATTAAGATTAAGATGCATTTATTTATTAGTCCCAAACACATGCACAGACATGCACAGGCACACTCATGCAGGTAGGGAAATTTAACCTCTGCTTTTGACCCATCTGATGCAGGACACACAGAGCAGTGAGTGACCATGTACAGCACCCGGGGAGCAGATGGTGGGGGAGTAAGGTGCCTTGCTCAGGGGCACTAGACAGGGTAGGGAGAATCCTCTTGGATTTTTGGACAGATCAATCCAGGTTCGTCTTTTGTTGTCTCTCCGTGGAGTCGAACCAGAGACGAACCAGAGACTTTTTCTGCCCATAGTCCAAGTTTCTGCCCTACAACCTGATAACACAATACAAAACAACAAAAAGAAGAAAGCTATTTCACCTCTGTCGACCTCATCTGTGGAAAACACCTGCAACGCCTCTTCTCCGAAGAGCAAGAAGACTATGTTGTCAATCAGGATGATTCGGATGTCAGTGACGCAGTGTAAGGGAGTGGAGGATGCAGCAGTTTTAACCCCTCGGAGAATGGCCTGAGCTACGACACCAGCGTTCATCCCACCTTGACCTGCACAATGGTGTCGTGTTAACTGACACAGTTTAAAAACATTTAATTAAACCAACGATTAGACTGTTATATTGTCTGGCACAATATTTACCGGCACAGATAGCAGGAATGGCGATGGACCTGTATCCAGAGGACTCACAATGTAGAATCAGGTCACGCACCAGCCTCTCAATGAGGCCTGCGTCAGTTTTTCCATTCACGTGTAAAATGGCTTTGGAAGATAATGATCCTCCCTCGGTTTGGAAAATTGATCCTCCGATCACTTTTGCTGCACAAAAAATAACAAAGAGACAAAATGACTTGGAAGCTATTAAATATATGTTTCTTAGAAATTACTTCTGGATCTTTATTCACCATCTTTCACTTGGGCCTTCACCGCTGGTCCAGCTGCAGCTAGAATGGCTTTGCAAACACCATCTGAGGAATAAATAATCATAATAGAACAAATGTCTATAGCCATAATACCGTCTCTGTGAACATGTACAGCTGATTAGCCAAATGCCAATGAAACCATGCTAATGTGCTCACTATGCCAAGGACAAGATGTTGTTAACCAAACATAAACCAGGCTAGGTATAAACCAAGGAACCACAGATTTTTATTTGGATTTAAAAATGATGATGGCACCATTTTTTTTTGTATTCATCCTCTTGGGAACATGAACATGAGCAGAACACCAGATGATCATTGCAGCAGATCTCATAGTGACACAGGAAAAGTCACCAGCAGAGGAATTTATATTTTGCTAATTTTGCTTTTTGATTTTAGTCCAGTTTTAAAAATTAATTCTGTGATTTGTTTTTATTTTGCATCTTTGGAATAAAGTCAAAATTTCAAAAATTTTAAAATAAAGTCACGTGTTGAAGAATATTTCAAACTCCTGATGTTGGTACATATGCTTCAACAAAATGCCTTGGTTCTGTAGATGCATTTGTGAAATTGTACTAATAAAGATTGGTTTTCAGGACATGAAAAAAGTCTCATGATAATCTGATCTGATAAATCACTAAAATATTTCTGTCAGTGCGACAGCAGTGGACCCACGAAAAGACACGTTACAAATGAACAGCTCCTGCCTGGTCCCTCCAGCGTATGTACCCATCAGCAGCTCTCACTTACACTCGAGATGTTCGAAGTTGGTCGAGTTCACAATTGCGTCTGTAGTCTCATGAGTGATGTCACCGAACACCACGTGTAGTCTGACCCCAGGTACGACCATCAGAGTGATGTCATCAGTGGGGGACCTGAAGATGACTGACAGGAGATAAAACAACACAATTCATATTTGTTTGTTTGTTATCTAACAGTTGATGCTAATTGAAGTTAATGATTTTCCTTGCTGTATTAGTATGGAGGATGAAACAGGAATTTGGTATAAATAAATAAATAAATGCATACAAATATAAGGAAATTAATAAAGAGAGTATAAATACTCAGTCCCATGCAGGATTGGTAACAGGAGTATACTGATCCAGTTCTACTACTTCTGCCTTTCAATGCTGACTGTTGTCCAGTAGCTGTTTGCAGTGTTGAGCCAGTTCACACTTAAAATGAACTAGTTCAGGTTAAGATGGGGGGGGGGTTCCCTCGGAAAATATTGCAGCTTCCTGGATCGCTCACTTGACAAATCCTTCTCGAGACTGAGGACACGACCTTCTACCTCATTTACATATGGACACAGAAATACAGAAAAATAATTAAATGTGGAATAAATCAATGTGGAAAGAAATTTAACAAATTAAATTATTTTATTTCCTCATTTATTCCCTTATTGAGTTATTTCTGTATTTATTTATATATTTATTTATTTGTACTCAAGTCATGTTTCGTCCTCCATATATTAGCTGTCGAGTTTACCTTGACCTCCCTTCTTCTTATTAGAGCTGAGTGATCTGTAGACGTCATCGTAGCACTGTAGATAAAAACACTGATATGAAACCCTTCCTTAGCAGTAAAACATGCATGTGTCTAACTAACAGTGGTTGAAGTGTCAATAGTCAGTACCTCACAGTCTGGATAATCAGGTTTAATGACGACATAGATGTTGGAGAGTGAACCGATGACTCCCAATGATCCAAACTGGTAAATGCTCTGAGTCAAAGCTTCAATGGCGGCACAGAGCGGGTAACCTAAAGCAATTCCAGGTCCAATCACTGGAAAGGCAACTGAACTCAATTCCTGCTGCACACAGAGGTCCAAACATCTCTTCAGACCATTTCTCAGAGCCTGGGACAAAAAAGGTTGATCAGTTTTTGTAGATAAGGATAAGAACAATTTCTCTGTCCACGACGCTGTCTTGTTTATTTTGCCATTTTCTCCCATCTATTCGTAACCTTTTTTTCCCGCTGGCTGTAAGTTCACAAACGTCATTCTCTTTGGATTTCTGAGTTTCTATCAACCATTTTTAGGTCTTAACTTTTTCCCCTCATCTACTTTATTGCCCTTGAGTCATGGATGTTGAATTTGCTCCCATCTTTAGCCCTCACGATGAAGTTATTTTGAAAGTTCTTTGACGTTACCTGCTCACTCCGCCCTCTGACTCCATCCCAGGGCAAACACTCAATGAAGAAGAGCTTGTTGCAGCCAAGAGATGCAGGCCCAGCGACCTGCAGAACATCTCCAGGGTTGATGGTACAATTTGCCGCAGCAGCGTCGAAGTTGGACTGCATTGTGTTCCCTGCTCTAGTCAACAGATTATTTCCCACTTTAGTTGAAGTCAGCTGTTTGTGGAGCATGGGAACCACCAAAACGTTCACCTGTGGAAATAAGGGGAAACATCATGACTGTGCAGTGTTGCATTGCTGCTTCTGAAGCTGAGGTAAAGTAGAATGGAATAAAAGATGCAAACCTGTTGATCCTCCAACTTGCCAAACTTAATCTGCAGGTTTGTTTGTTTGGCTGCAATGTTCTCGACGGGGTTGACGCAAGATCTTTCATCTGAAGGCCTGGGTGTGAGGCTGGGATCTGGGCTGCTGATCCTCACATCCGGGGAGTTCAAACCAAGATGTTCACTGATAAGGACCTGACAGGAACTCTGTATGAGATCTTTGCATACTTTTCCCTCTGCCTGGAAGTACTGCTGAGCCCCTGGTCCGTCTAGGACTCGTGTGTCTGATGTCAGGCGGGTGAGAGCGGAGATCAAGGTCTGCTTCACCTCCTCTACGTGACAACGGAGACCAGACAGGAGCACACAAGGTTTTGGGGTTGTTGAAGTTTTAAGTGTCACTTTTGTTCGTTTCAAGCCAATCAGGTCTAAGACTTCATCCAAACAGTCAACCAGTTCAGGAAATGGTAAGTTCACACTTTCTTTTGTGGGGGCCTGGTTTGTCTCTTCACTGTAGCCCACCAGTGGAACTTCCATCATTGTTGTTCCCACTGGGATAGAGCTGTTTGCCACGTTCTTGGTTTTGTTGAGCATTTCCTTTTCATGGTCCAGTTCTGGGGGTACAGCTGCGGCGCCCTGCAGCTTCACAGTCTTCACACTCAGGTTTCTCTTGAGTTTAAAAGCAATTTTTTCCTAAATAAAAGTGACAATTATGTTACAACAGTCATCACAATCTTGGATGTGGATTATAATTTCCATGAAACTGGCCGGCTCGGCCAGTTTCCTCGGATCATGAAATCAGCAGATGAGGTTTCAAAAGGTTTATATTTAGCTCACCTGTGTCGATGGCTGATCAGGTTTCTGTGATGAATCGGTTGGGATCATGATCAAATGTCGCTCGGAAGAGACCAAGTGAATCCTCTTCTGCAAAACTCTTTTCTGGTCTTTAAAGTCCCACATCCCAACAAAACACCGGCGTTTCAGCTCAAAGTGCAAAGTTTATCAAACAAATAGCAAATTTAAAGACTAAATGGTTTCTCACGTTCTTTGTCCTTGAAGCAGATTTTGTAGAAATCACCTCGTACGGCTTCGATTGCGGAACATTCACCTCCCCCATGTCTTTCCAGAAAGTACATCCTGACCTTCTTCATCTCTGTGTCCGTCAGACCTTTGGCTTCAAAGAACAATGGATATTGATATTCGTCCATTTTAAAACACAACTTTGAACACAGCAAACTTTTTGGAGAGTAGTCGCTCTTCAGTTTGAGTGAGTTTCTTTTTTGCCTTCACTTTTATTTCCAGTGACACTTAATTGCTCAGAAGAACACACCCTACGGACCAAAATTAGGTATCGTTCAGCTTTGGTCGAACCTTAACCTGTTTGTCCTGTTGAGCAGACGTTACAATAATGATTATTGGTCATTGCCTGGATGATGATGTTGCTTAGTGGCATAATTTTTTTCCACCAGTGATGATGATGATGATTTGTAAATTTAATCAATTTTAATATGTGATCTCCCCATTGGAAAAATACATAAAATCCAAAACAAAGAAATACCATCACATAGTTATAGTTTGGGAAGTCGGATCACACCTCCATTATGCTCATCCCAACTTACAGACAGCGCCTAAAACTGGAAAACTGTTTTTTCGGGCAGTTCGGCGGGCCATCAGAGATTATAAAGAGAATACAGGGACAAGCTGGAATCCAACTACCTCCGCTCTGACCCCTGACACTTGTGGGGTGGAATGCGACACATCACAGGCTATAAAGGGAGAAGTAGCAGTGATGATCAGCATGCTGCCTCTCTACCTGACGGCCTCAACACCTTCTACACACGGTTTGAGGCAGCCAACATCCTTCCATCCGCGAGACTGGCCGAGGACCGAGACGATGACTGCACTCTGTCCCTGACCGTGGCTGACGTGAGGCGAGAGCTTCAAAGAGTGAAGCTTCGAAAGTCATCTGGGCCCGATGGAGTTCCAGGCCGCTTATACTTCCTGAGGAGACTCAAGAAGTTTGGCATGGCTGCAAAAATTTAAGAAACTTTTACAGGTGCACCATTGAGAGCATCCTCTCAGGCTGCCTTACTGCCTGGTATGGTAGCTGCTCTGCTGTTGACAGTAAGGTCCTGCAGAGGGTGGTGAAGACCGTGAGGCGCATCATCGGCTGCCATCTCCCTTCCGTGCAAGGCATCTACAACACAAGATGCTTGAGAAAAGCCACTGGCTGTGGAAGTCTCACACTGCTGCCGTCTGGCAGACATTACCGGAGCATCCGAGCACGGCTCACAAACAGCTTCTTCCCCCCAGGCCGTAAGGCTTCTGAACAATCAACACTGACCCACTGAACAGTCGCTATAACCATGTACAATCCCCCCCATTCATACAACTGCACTTACTACTTACTTACTACACATATATGCATATTATTTAATTTAATATTCCTCACTCCTTCACCCTGTAAAATGCTGCTAGCCCTTCATTTAAATTATGGTATATGGTATATGGTATATGGTATATGGTATATGTAATTTTTGTATCTTGTAATGCCCGTCTACTACCTAGATGTTGACTGCCAGGTCATATGAATTTCACTGCTCTGATGACGCTGTTATTTGGTGCATTTCACAATAAACTACAGCATTACCACACCAGGCCACTAGATGTCCTACTTGTGCTGTTGCATATATATATATATATATATATAAATATTATATAACCTCATGTAGTCATGTCTATCAATTCGGTGGAATTAATAGTCGCTTCATTTATATTTCTCTTACTCATGTGGTGTTATTGTGTCTGTGTTCTGTATTTTTACTGGTAGAGTTTCAGGGTTTAGAATAAAGATTGTGATAGAACGGTTTTATTAATTTATTATCATTGACATTTTCAAACATAATGAATTTTAAATATATTATCTATAGATATTTCTCATGAGGATAAAAGTCCTGGACGAACCTGAATGCACTTATAGGGCTGAACGGGCCAGGGGGTCATTCTGTTACTGGGGGCCTGTCACATGACCACAGGGGCATTACAGGAGTTAGGAAACTGCTCAATCACAAGACGAGTTCTCAGAGACGATGCTGTGATTTCCCTTTTATTCTGAGCCACGTGCCTGAAGATACAAGTTGTGTATAACAAGGGATTTTGAGCCCTATGCTCCAGAATGTCACGAGTGGCTTCACGTTTAAGGATCAGATTAGAAACATCGTGAGCTGAAGAGCTGGTTCGAATGGAAACCTCAAGTCTGATCAAGAATGTTGATGTTTGAAAAAAAATTAAGAATCCCAGAGCACAGAGGATGTTATTGTCATGTGCAAGAGATCATGGATGTGGATAGATTTTCATAAATATAAGCTAATGAATTAAAACTGCAATATATCAATAAATGTTTTATTTAAATATTGAAAGAGAGACATTTTGATTTGATTCTATTGAAGGTATCGTTGTGTTGCTGCTGCCTTGCTCGCTCGTCCAGGTGCAGTCTGGAGAAAGACGTACAAGTTCAGTTAGTCTTATGTTTCCTTTTTTAACGACTTTATTAAATCACGATAAAATCCCCCTTGGCTTTTCAGCATAATGATTTTGCGGAGTCATGCAGTAAAACACAGCCCCTCCCTTCTCACCGTCATGTGGAGTCATGATGACCTAGTGTCTGATGGACACACATCAGTCATGGGGGAGCCGTGTGTCTCATCCTGAATCTGTGATGGAGTCTTCACCGCAGTTGGACTGTGGTTTCTTTCTGTCTGCCTCTTCGTGCTGTTGCTTGTCTCGTTGTCTCAAAAGTCAGATGATGTCTCCTGGTGCATTAATACAAGTAAACACAAGTAAATCTCAGGCCGGATTATTCTCAACTCGAACTGAAGGAAGATGATTTCGAACACAAATATTTTCCAGTGAGCAAATAAAGGCTAAACAATGTCAACATCAGAGCTGATAGAAGAGGATAGTTGTAAAATTGTAGATGAAGATGATTCATGAAGAGAAACTGTTTCTCCTCTTCCTTAGTTCAGTTTGTTCACGTGCTGCAGTTCTCAGTGTTTCACTTCTGCTCCCTGTTGTTTGTTTTGCTTTCTGGAGTTCTTTGAATTTGGATCTTTTCATTAGTGTTTGCCTGCTTCTTGTTGATTAAACCTAAAACTAAACATGTCTCTTTCATTGGTAATCATATAGTAATAGTAATTCCATTTTCCTTTTAGCTCTGTTTTGGTCTCAACCCCCCGGAGAGTTTTCCCCCAGCCGGTCTCTACCTGTAAATGTCTGCTGTTTGAATGATTTCAGTTTCCCGAAAACCGAAACAGGGAGCTGAAAGATGCTGAAAGGCAGATTGTAACCCACCAGTTTGATTTACTGGTGCACGCGATTGCAACTTTGACTGTTTTTGACTTTAAGAGAAATGAGTCATAGGAACATAAAGCATTCAGTCATGTTTCTTCTCTTCCCCTGGAGCTCCTAATTCACAGATTTAAATCAAACTCTCACTGGAAGACAGTTGCTTTGAACACATCAAATGAATTTATCTCTTCTCCACAAACGTCTGTAGTTGCTTTAAAACGGCAGAATCATTAAATAACTGTGTGATAGAACACTAGTGAAGTATTTAACATAGTAACTGTATTGTACTGCATGTAAGAGGTCAGAACGAGGCCCCAGGGTTAATCGTCAACACAGCATCATGTCCACTGTAGCCACAGGTTAAACTCTGCTTGTTTACTGGGTCTGATGATCATTTGATCAGTTTCCTCTTTTACACAGCGGGGGAAATACAGTGATGTGTCCTCGTGCAGAAACGAAGCTGTCGGACATTCAGACAGAAACTCTCTGATCCTCTGTTATGACTCATATCTGTGCACCTCGGTCTGGCCTGTGGTCGGTCCCTGAACCCGCCAATCCCATGACACCCTGCTGCTGCACGCGTGAACACAACAGAGTGAAACAGAAGACACACACAGCCCCTGAAATCCTCCACAGTAGCACATGATCGCAGTGTGCATAAATATCAGAGTGCAGATGTGGGAACAGTCACAACAGCTGCTCAACATCTGTCTGTGGTCGAGGACTAGAACATCAGGTTTGAGAAGATGAAGCTCTGCATCGTGCTCACGGCTCTGACGCTCTTTGCTCTCAGCGACGGTAAGAGCTGCACAGACACACACCTGATCTATCATTGTGTTTTGCAACTTTAGAGAATTGTACACTAATCAGATTTGAATTGCAAGATTTTTAAATGTTAGCTTAAAATTTCTATTGATTTGAAAATCAGTTTGCAGAGTCTCACACCTGCTTCTGTTCCATCACATGAAGAACATATCGTCATGGAAATTACGTTACTGAAAAAAATCTTAGTATAAGTTCTATATATTTGGTCCTTTTTTTGTATTCATAGTTTTTAATAGTAAAGTTTATTGTTAAATTATAAAATATCCAGCCTCATTTCAATTTCAGAGTTGGATAACGACACCTTAGGAACTATTGCTTATTGTTCTTCACTGTATATATGAGTCGATGTATTGGTAGTGTTGTGTTTTCCTGTCTCTCAGCCAGATCTCCAAGCCTGTAATAAGAACAGAGAACTTGTTACCAGTCACAATGATTGTGATTGTTAAATGAGGAAGTACCGATTATAAAGATGTCACAACATGAGGATGGTGACTGTTATGAAATTGCACAGAGATGAGATCTCGTCATTGTCGTTTTCCTGAATCAGCAGCCGTCCAGCATCATGAGGATGAGGCCGAACCGAGGTCCTGGGAAAACTGCACAAAACCAGGGAGCCTGCGGAGACTTTATCTTTTCGCCTTGCACACAGAATCTATTACATCTGCATGTTCCGACCCTCCAATGCAATGTCTTAACTTTATTTTCATTCACAAAAAGAAAGAGATGCTTAAACTGACACGTGTGTATTCTGTGTGTGTGTGTTGACGACAGGGATGCCCCCCCTCAGCCGGGACTACAACTCCCACTGTCGCTGCGTGGAGGTGGAGTCGAGGATCATCCCTCCGGACAGCCTGCGGAGCATCAAGATCGTCCCTGAAGGACCTCACTGCCCCGACACTGAAGTCATGTGAGTGGAAACACTGCGTTGATCACTTCATATGGGAAAAGCTGATGGATAAAAAATGAATAAGAAAGAAATTCCATCACATTCCTCACGTTTGAGGTGCTGACTAATTCATTTATTATCAGATGTGTTGCTAATTTCACGAATAAGATGAAAAATACTATAAAAAACTTCCCAAAAAAGGAAAAACCTTCATAAAAGAATTTAGTTTCTTTATTATAAATTGTTTTTGATTAGGATTGTGTTGTTATGATTATCAGAGCTTCTCACAATCACACAGGCAGCGATCTAAAGCTTTAATAACTGTGAAAAATGATGCATCTCTTTGAATTATAATGTGCACACTGAGCATTTAGACGATTGTGTGCTGGGATAACAACATCAAATCTAAACTATCGGTTTAGTGGTGTTCACAATGTCTCCTCTCTCATTCTGATGAATGTCTGTGCTCAGAGCCGGACTGGCGAGCGGCGAGAAGGTGTGTCTGAACCCCCGGTCCGCCTGGGTGAAGAAGCTGATCAAGTACGTCCTGGAGAAACAGCTGCATCAGCAGGCAGGAGCCAAGAATCGAGTTTAACAACCCAACTGTGGCTTCTCCTCCTACCTCCCTCCTGCAGCAATGAGCCAGGCTCTTTTTACTTTAAAGAAAACATAACACAATATCTAACCTCTTTGTTTTATATCTCTGCTCTGGTGTCTTTTGACTTCTGTTTTCTGTTTTTAATACATATTTTCTGAATAACACTGATTCTGGATTTGTATTGACACAAGAAATAAACTGTAATGGAAACAATATGTAATGTTTGAGTGTATAAAGAATCTGACTGTGGTTATAAGTATAACTCTAATTTTGAAACTTTCCTAATAACAAGTTGCATTCCATCTTTCATTAGAAAGAACCAGTTTACTGAAACCTCTCGTTCAAGGCTTAATACAAAATAAAATGTTTAAAAGGTAAAATGTGAGTCATGTCATGTGTTCAATCTCACGTCTGCCTTTGAATATTTAGTTGTTTTAAAAAGGAACTGGTAATAAATGTTGAAAAGTAACAAGTGGTAGCGTTTATAAGAGTTAAAATCATCTTCTAAGAACATGTGATCTTATTTTAAAACAATACGTGAGTGCATAAAACAACAGGAAGACCAGATCAAGCTGGTTCGATCAGAGAATAGAACAAAAACTAATTCTGATCACATAACTGTTAAAAATCACATGATTATACAAACTTATAAAGAAAGTGAAATTAAATTCGCGGACGATTGTACAAGAAGAGGAAATAGAGCAAAATCAAAACAACTGTTCACACCCTCCGGTTCTGTACCTGACTCCTGCTCACAGTTGAGCTTCTTCCTCTGCTTCTCTTCCCCCCTCCTCCTCCTCTTCACAGCCAGCTGCCTCTCCCAGTTTCTCTTCTTCCTCAACACGTTCCTCTGTTTATTACACAAAGAACCATGAGAAGCCTTTCATGGCTTTACACTGAAGTTATTCATTCAGTGTTAAGCCATGCAAGCTTATAAAACAGTCCTTATCTAATATGAGAGCTTGATGGAGAACCTCACTGAACACAGAGCATCTTCTCTCCCGGGTTTGTCATCCATCACGTCCGCCTCCAGGTCGATGTGAAGCAGATCCATCAGCTCCGAGGCTCCATGCAGCTGCAGGTGCAGGTGAGACACTCCTGAGGGGACAGCAGCCATTCCTGTCCCCTTTTCCCTGTCCCCTGTCCCTCACATCAACCCTGTAAACCAACAGAACTCATTGTCTTCTTCTGTGGTGTCATCCCCCCCGGGTCACCGAGGGCACCACAGACACAGAAGAAGAAAGAAAAACAAACCTGAGCAGCAGAGGCAAGAGTCGAGTCCAGCGCGTCTTTGCTTTTCAAATAAACTTTATTAAAGTTAGCAATGAATTAAACAGGAGCGAAAGTTTCCCCCTGCAAACACACAGGATGGTATTGTATAAGACAAGTCCAAATGAGTAAGGAAGTAATTAATTAATTCATAAGTTTTTAGATATAATGTTTTTCTCACACCCAAACAACCATTGGGATTCAAACTAAAACATTTATCTCATATCATGGATCATTAGTTTGAACTGGAACTGTTGCACAGCGCCATTTCTAGCCGGACGTTTATAAAGTGGGGCACCCGCTGCCTGTCACGTGCTAGCTTTACTTAACATTAACCTATAGATTTCTCGATTTCTCTTTCGTGACAACATCCACATCAAAGCTCATCAGGCACTTTGTGACATGTTCATTCTGTGAGAACTCATGTTGTACAGATTGTTTAACGTCTTGTGTTTAAAAACACGAGTTAGCCCTCAGCCCTCAACGTGGGCGGGGCTACGGCGCCGGGCAGCATTGTGGGTAAACCGATTTAAACGCAATTCTATATTATTTTACACTTTATACGTCTTTATATTGTAAATTTATTCCATAGATCGCTGTTTAATGCAGGATGTGTTTTGGAATTGCTCCAAAACACGTGTTGATATTTGTTCACTATATAAATATACATATTAAAGTAGAAAGACACAGTTTTACAAAGTTATTTTTTCTAATAAATCTATATCATAATCATCTATTATCAGTTCCATTCGTCATGTGTGAGTCCTGAGGAAGTAGATACAGTAAATACTCTTTGCACACGTGGATCCGTCTGCACCGTGACAGAGAAGGTGGGGATCCTCCCTCTAGTACTCAGACTTCAATATTACTAAGTTAAGACTATACTTTCAGGGATCATTTCTATAGTATTCGCACTGAGAAATGTGTTCTTTCAAAGTTCGGTCTCGCTGATCACGATGAAGAGATGGTGATACTCCTCCTTGAGCGCGAAGCGGGCGAAGTACTTGGATCTAATCTAAGTACTTCGCTTTTGATGACCGTTCATTGTTTCCTATGGAAACATTGAGGGGGGGAGTATGATCCGAGTGATAGTGCCAATATGTGGATATTAAAAATGTATAACAGGTAAGAGAGAGGAGAATAGTGTACATACTTCCTCAATGATTATTACATTACATTTTATATAATATATTATTATTATATAGTAACATTACTATAATATAAGTATTGGAGTAAATCATTCCAACCGGAGAGTAGAAGTACTGTAGTCAATGTAAGTACATTTAAAAGAGTAAAATATACATGGATTAAAAACTATAAAGAAAATATGTAAAGTGTGAGTATGTACAGTGAATTTATTGCACTTTACATAAACAGGATGAATATTGTTCAGAGAGTTAATAATATTCAATGAGTTTAATATGATAGGACTCATTATGATTTCAATGGCCTTAGACATTTAATTGTGCACTTCATGTTATAGAGGAGCTTTAACTCTTGATTCATATATTTTTTATATTCAAATTACAATATTTTCCATATCACTTTTATCTCAAACCTGTTTTTTATGATAGTATTTAGATGCCCAGACATATTTTTTTACAGCAGGGATGTTGAGTGTTAAGTTTATTGCTAAGTATTTTCCATGAGTGGAAATTAGTGTGGGCTTTTATTCGAAATGATTATTGCCAGGATACACATGGTGTAGTATCAGTATCCCCCCCACACACTCTGGAGTACTACACTGTTTTTTGTGTGATGTGTTTTTTGTAATGTGGGCTTGTCCTCTGAACTTTCTGTTGGTTGCCCAGTGGGCGGGTTCGTCCTCCACCTGCCAAGAAAACCACTGGGACAAATTCCTCTCTGCTGTTCCTGGAGAAACACTCAGAGCTCCAGAGAGAAGAAGAAGAAGAGAAGGAGAAGAAGAAGAAGGATTATTGGTTCACTGGTTCTCTGTGAGGTGCAGACTCAGATCAGCCTGCATGCTGCAGCAGCTCACTGGTCCAGGAGAGGAGTTCCCACTGGGATCTTGTTGGAGAGGGTTTTCTATACCATTGGACTTTAAACCGCGGTTCCATGAGTTAGTTTAACACAGAAAAGTTGTTTTTGTGCCTCGACAACATGAAACACAAATGATGTTCAACATTTCTATAGATGGAGGCTCATTCTCTAACAACTTGGAGGACTTCGACTCCATACGCAGTGTGCTCCTTTACAGGTCAGTCAGTACGTCACATATTATTATATCTGTATACAAATTGCAATGTTTAATTCATTAATTTATCTACTTTTTTTATTAATACAAACATTTACATAGGAAGACTGGGAACAAATAAAAATCAATGATGGAGATGTTGTCCTCAAACTCATTTTCTTCTTTTAAATAAACTAATAAAGATGTGAGCTTATGTTTGAGTAAGAAGTTTAACCGAATACCGGAGGGGATTACAAAATAAAAGCCTCGTGCATGGGAGGTGGAGGAGGAGGGGAGAGAGGCCGATAAATGAAAGAATAATAATCGTACAAATTTAAAACGAGATAAAAGATGCACACATTTTTATGTAATTGCCTTAATTGTTAAGAATATAATCAGCAACTTTATTTTTATGTTTATGTGTGGTTGTAATACTTTAACAGCGCCGGATATGAATATATGAAGTAAATAAAAGTATGCATATCACTACTATACTGATTTGTATGTGCAGGAGCAGTATTAGTGGTATTTGTGTGGTGTTTTGTGTGTTTGTTGCATTATTTAACGTGTTGTCACTTCACGCTGCAAAAGTTGTTCGCTCGAGAGCTTCTACGTTGTCCGGGGCAACCGCGTTGTCCGCCAATCAGAGCAGGCCTCACTGCATCACATGACACACGAGTCCCTCCCTCTTCCAACATGGCGGCGGAGCGTCCGGATAAAAGTTTATCATGGAGATAAATCGTCGCTCTTTAAAATAAAACAACAACACAAATGGCGAATGTTCGGCACGGCCCGGTTCTGTGTGGTCCGAACCCGGAAGTGGATGGCGCCGAGAACTACAGCGACCATGATTCCTCAGCGTCGAGTCACAGCAGCTGCGACCACTCAGAGTAAAACCTCCATCTTTTTACCTTCAATCAAAACAAACAGGTTAAATCTGACGTGTGGTGCAAATGAAATGTGTCTAAGTATAAACCAGTACTTGGGGTTGTCTCCCCATTCACCAGCGTTCATCTCCCATAGCTCAAACTGGGAGGTGGAGGCTCATAAATAATTGCAGGTTTCCCCTTCCATCCTCCAGGGAAGTTATAGATGGCGCGTGAGAGCTGCTGCTCCCCACCACAGGGTTAAAAGAAGAGAAACCAGAGAGAGAACATATCTGCCACCCTGCTCGGTTACACGCATGATTACAGTGTGTGTGCGTATGGGAGCTTTTAATGTTGAGCCATTACAGTAAGAAAACAACTGTAATATCTCCCTCCATCAATATGGGAAACCTGTTGTTGGGATGGAACTACACATGTGGAGGGAGGGGGGGGGGGGGTGTTTCCCCTTGAGGACAGAAATTAGTACTGTGAATTTAATGGCAGGGATGTGAAGCCTTTTATTGTGAAGGTCACACAAAGAAAACAGACCTATAAAGAAAATATTACCACCATATTTAATATTACCTTGTCCTCCATCTCTCTAGTCTTTTCCTCAAAGTGGCTTCTCTTCATGTCTTTACACTTCCTGTTTGTTTCCTGTCAGTGACCTGGAACCCGAGTGGCTGGACGACATCCAGAAGAACGGCGAGCTCTTCTACCTGGAGCTGAGCGAGGGCGAGGAGGAGGCCGCCCTGGCCCAGGCCGACGCCAGCCAAGGAGTGTCCACCAATCACGTCCGCTTCAGAGAGACGGAAGCGGAGGTCATCACCGAGCAGGACCAGAAGCAGCGGGGGGGCTCTCGGGCAAAAGGCGAGCCCGCTCTGAAGAGGCTGGCCCGGATCCTGAGGAGGAAACGCCGGCCTTCTCAGCGCAGAGGAGGGAAGGACGCCGGCAAAGACAGCTCAGCTTTATCCCAGCCAGCGTCCATCCTGAAGAACCAGCCGGGCCCGAGGCCTGGCGTGACCGTCCAGCCGCAGCAGCTGAAGGAAGTATGTGTCTACCTCAACCCCAAACGTCTTGGAGGTGTCACCACGCCTCTCTCCGTCAGCGGAGGCCTGCTGGAGGCTCTGCTGGGGGTGGTGCATCGTCCGTCGTGGACCAGAGGTCAAGGAGACCCTGCTGTTTCCAGAGGGGAAGAAAGACTGACTGTTCATGGATTAACACCAAACAGCCCGGCCATCAAATGTGGCCAGATCCTAATCGGTGAGAGCGTTATTCAACCAGCTGGCTCATAGAAAACTACTAGAACCAGTGTTTAGGAGAGTTTCAGAGCTTTTTTTACATATGGAAAAGTTCCAGTTTGTGTATAAGGGAGGGAATGTGTCTGAGAAATTTTATAAGAATTAAAAATAGGTACTAGTAGAAATTCTTCATTCTTAAATAGAAGTTATAAGTTATTAAGAGCCCGGAAAAGGCAGCAGTTAAATCCACAGTCATGAACCAGCACTGAACTCATTCATCTCCACACCACACACATGCACTGCCAAAGCACGAGCTGCAGTTATTACCCTGCATGCCAATGGAGCTGGAAGTGTGTGTGTCTCTGTGTGTGTGTGTGTGTGTGTGTGTGTGGATCAAGTACAACTTATTTTGTGGGGACCTAAATCAAATTATGTTGGACTTTTTTTCCTTATGTGGAAAACTCAAGTCGCCATTCTGTAAATAAAACATTTTTTAAAGTGAAGACATGTTTTAAGTTAAAGTTAAGATAAGTGTTAGGGAAGTAGTTTAACTGATTAGATTAGTTATATTCTCAAGGAATATATTACAAGAACTTTCTCATGTGTGCGTATAGTTTTGGTGTGTTTAACCCATAAAGTAATACAAATCATAGATCGTATAATAGTTTCAGATTTCATTTTGTGTTTTAAAACCACACTCAGCTCCAGTTAAATATGTGTGTGGGACATTTAATAGCTACTTCGCTTCTTGGCCGACTCTGAGCAGCATCTGTGTTTCAGTATTTGTGAAGCTGTGTGGAGGAGACAGCCGCAGAGCCGGTCTGGCTCTTCACACACGTTAATCTGTGTGTTTGAAACAAGGCTGGGCGGCTGTGACGGGATTTTCTTCTATCTGGTCGAATCATCGGCCAGTTTGTAACCAGCAGACACAGGAATGCCAGTCGTGCTTCACCACGTGTGATTACCCACATGAGTTCCTGTTTAGAGAAGCTTTGTCCAGCGCAGCTCCACACTCAAACAATTAGAGTCGTTAAATACCTGGAATAGCGCCGTTACTGGGATGTGGCTCCCTGCACACAAGCAGGTGAAGCTCTTTATGAAGCATGTATTGCTTCTCATCCTCCAAACTCTGCATTTAAATTGACTTTATTTTGTAGTTATCTTTGTAACTAACCCTAAAGAAAACATTTCTTAAGAACTGTAAGCTTTTTGCTTATCGTTATTTGAGCCAATAACCAACTGTGATATAAATACTATATAAATAATACAATATATAATGCTTGACTGCGGATCAGTCATTATCTTGTGCATTAGCTTTTTAAATAATAACATGCAGGCAAAGTTTGGGGATTTGGAGAAGTTATTGATTTCTACATGAAAATTAGACACACTGCTGTCACCTCGTAAACCTCCCAAAGCTCCTGTAAGATTGATTTAGCTTCTTCCTCCATTGTTTTCCTGTTCTCACATCACAAGCTGGTTTAACACGCACACTAACAACATCGTCTCTTACTGAGCATTACTTTATTTGGTACATGATCCAGGTCTACGACTGATAAATGTCTGTTTCCAGGTGATGTGCTTGTAGCGGTGGACGATGTGGACGTGACATCTGAAAACATTGAGCGGGTTCTGTCCTGCATCCCTGGTCCAACACAGGTTAGTGTCAACCCCTTGAATCTCTATAAACAGTCTCTACATGTGAATGTACAGAATCTAGGGGGACAAGATATTTGGGGCTGGAAACCAGTCACATTGGAGCAGCCTTTGTTTGCCCACAGTCAGTGTGGAGAGCCAAGGATTAGCCTGGTCAATCTTTAAGGTGGAAGTTAGGTCTTTAAAATCCTGACCCGACACAAACAACAAACTCACACAGTAAATATAGACACAAAACTACTCTAAATCACTCTGGTTACTCTGAGATGCTGACATGTGTACAGAGAGCACAACCCAATGCCATTCAACATTACAAAAACCCACAATTACTGAGAAATGACGCTTTGATCGGTTGCACACAAAACAAAAAAAAATTCTGTGCCTCAATCATGCGTTTGCACCAAAAAGCCGACCATCAAAAAAGTAGGAATTTGCAAATAACAGAGTGTGTGCCGGGTTGATGGGGAGCACAGCGGAGAGACGGGACTGTGGCACGACTCCTTTTTCTTCGGTGCCACAGGAAGCTGTTGCGGGATGGAGAGCTGAGCTGATTAGACGATGTACTCGGAAACTAAATTATATCGTGGGGAACGAGCGAAGGAGATTTCTGTGGAAAAAAAAAACGAGTTTCCTGAGGCACCACGATGACTCTGAGGAAAACTTGAAATAGAGTTGTATTGCTGACAGAATGATTGTGTTTTCTGTGTGTGTGTGTGTGTGTGTGTGTGTGTGTGTGTGTGTGTGTGTGTGTGTGTGTGTGTGTGTGTGTGTGTGTGTGTGTGTGTGTGTGTGTGTGTGTGTGTGTGTGTGTGTGTGTGTGTGTGTGTGTGTGTGTGTGTGTGTGTGTGTGTGTGTGTGTGTGTGTGTGTGGGGGGGTCATCCAACATAGACAGTACTTATTATGGGGGAGCAAATATTAGTATTAAATGCAGTCCACCGTGCCCTTTGCTAACTACACTACTTGTGTGTGTGTGTCTGTCCATGAGCGACAGCTAAATGACTGACATCAGCAGACTGGAATTTCAGTGAGCGCTCACTCCAGTCTGACCACATCCTTATTATTTATGATGAGAGCGAGTCTTTGCTGCAGTTAGTCTCACTCGGCCTCTTTATCCAATTATTTCCCCCAAATTTGGAGTTTGCCTATTAGAAAGTTTTTCCTCTCTGACATTGATGACCTCTGCTCGGTTCCATCAAAGCTGTTTGCTGCCTCCTTCATTGGATCCTACAGAAAGGATGATGCAGTGTTCCCTGTGCTCTCAGACAGGGAACAGTTGAAAGGTGCATCACATGGTGCTCCACCAGCATTCGGCTCTTCTTTAATAACATCCCTCAGATTGTCTCAACCGGCCCGGAGCCCAGAGGGAGGCGCCTGCTGGAAGGCGGGTGGCCTGTGGTCGGGCCTCGGAGAGTTCCTCTGGGAGTGTAAAGTACAGTTTGAACCTTTTCAACCAGGGAACAGGATCTTTTTTCGGGCAGACACCATATGGTGCAGGATTGAAACTCCACCCTTTACCTTTCTTTAAGTTATGACCACCTCATTTATCTCTTTCAGTGGTTTTCCTGTGTAAAACGATGTAAGCTGCCTTGCAGTGTTTCAGTCCAACACCAAAATATAGTTGGGGCGTGTCCAGTAGAGATGGAGCGGTTAAAACTCACAACTGGAACCCCGGTGGTTTGAGGTTTGAATCCCACCAGAACCTCCACCGTCCTCCCCGTCGTTCAGCTCTTCCAAATACCTCCAGAGGGAGAAAAGCCTTTAAACCAACTGTGTTGCCTTTAGGGAATATTTCCTCTGTATCACAGCTGCAACTTTAACCAGGAGAAACTAAGAAAATTGTTTTTGTGGTTGTGTTTGTTTTGCTGACAGCTGATTCATTTTTAATGAAGCCCAGACAGGAAAATATATGAATACTAAAGTAGAAGTAGAAATGATGATATAGTGAGTCATTAATTGGGGATGAAATATGCATCGATATCCATGAATTAATGATGATGTTATTATTCAAACGTAGACGCCACAGAGCTGCACTGGCTCCTCCCCGTGTCATCTTGAGTGCACGTGTGTGGATGTGCTCGCTCGTCTCATTTCCACGCCGCTCTGTTTCTGTTTCCACTGCGACTCGCTCTGGATGACAACGTGAAATAAAGCACCGGGGAATGGAAAATAAAAAAACAAAAGCTAAAATAGAAAAGAGGAATCCTGCAAAAACCAGAGAAGATGGCCGTCGGTTGTCTTGCCACTGTTTCCTGGGTTTGCAGTGGTCTGGTTTCAATTTTAGTCAGACACACTTACACAGACACACACACACACAGACACACAGATCCCTGGTTTTTGTTATGTTGTGGTTAGCCCGGGATGTCGGTGTCCCTTTCTCTCTGACAATCCTCATCCTGCCTTCCACTTTAATGACTGAACCCTTTTCTCCTTCAGGAAGCACACATGCACACACCTCTATGCACATGCACTGTTTGAATCTCTGTTAGAATCTCTTGCCAAGTATCATCACGTGGAGCCAGAACATGTTTACTCTCCCATTTCCTGATCTCATTTCCTGCTTATTTTCCCAATTGAATTTTCAAACTCTGCCTCTTCTCCCTGTTTCCTCCTCCAGGTGAGGTTGACCATGGAGACGGTGGCTCCGGTGGACGGCGGCCACACTGGCGACTCTTCGTCCGCCCGTAAGACGAAGTCCTCCCCCCCGGTCAGCCAGCTGGTGCGTCTGCTGTGGGGCGAGGACACGGCAGAGCTCCAGATGTCGATCGGACACATCCCGCACATCGTCATGTACCTGTCACTCAAACTGGACTCCGCCTCACCACAGGATGAGGTAAGTTTGTATAAAACCCACAGTGTCTGTATTTTGAAAGAGAAAATGGTGAATGAAGACATGAAGGCTGTTGTCGAAAACCCTGGGTCCACAAATTGTGTTCCATCCCTTTGGAGGTAGATTGGTTTGGTGAAACCCGTTCAAAAGGAAACCATGACTCTGCAATTTAAACACTGAATCACACCTTAAACAGCACTTTATCATCTATACTCCTACAAAGTGCATCCTGGTGATTGAGTGTTAAAAATGGCCATAGCTGTGTTGGAAACCCCGCGCCCAGGAGCGAGAAGCTTTCTCAGAATTTCAGACTCTTCTGAAAACTACTGGTTTGGACGGCGTCCAACGCCTGTGGCTGCTGCTGAGAGGGAGAGGGAGGGAGAGAGAGAGAGAGAGGGAGAGATTTGATTTGATTTGATTTGATTTGAGAGAGAGAGGGAGAGAGAGGGAGAGATTTGATTTGAGAGAGAGGGAGAGAGGGAGAGAGAGAGAGAGCGAGAGAGAGATTTGATTTGATTTGAGAGAGAGAGGGAGAGAGAGGGAGAGGTTTGATTTGAGAGAGAGAGGGAGAGAGAGAGAGAGATTTGATTTGATTTGAGAGAGAGAGGGAGAGAGAGGGAGAGATTTGATTTGAGAGAGAGAGGGAGAGAGGGAGAGAGAGACGAGAAGTGGAGGAGCCCTGCTCTAAGCTCAGCTCCTGTCAATAAATGACCAGTCATCTTAATGCTGCAAACTTTTATTCTCCACTCATGCTCTTTTTACTGACTTCTATAAACAAAATAACACATTTCCTGAGTTTTAATTGGTTCATTGTAAATGGGCAGTGTTTTATATCCCATGATGGGACATAATTTGCCTTGTAGTAAAGTTTTAATGCCAGAATGTGTGTTTTCCTGCTCTGAGAAGCAAACGACACTCATACGCTGACCGACACCCTCTACACTATAATCACATTTTCCCTGCGGTTGGCTCTTGGCACGTTTGTGTTTTTTTGTGGTTTCACTTCATGGCTCTGACGTTGCTTTTCATGTATTTGCAAGCCAGACTTTTTTCTTTACTCTCTCTTGACCTTAACAGCGGTGGCCATCAAACGTACGGGTTGTCTGGAGCCACATCAGCCGGCGGTTAATTTTTTGAAATGACAGTGTCGTGCAGGAAGCCGCCAAACTTTGACTTTGATTTTTTACTCCTTTGATTGCAGGGTAGCAGAAACCGGAGGGGTTGTTGTGTGGTGGTATTTTAACAGTGTGAAGCTTTGACGATGCAGGATTATTTATTTTATTGTCTGAATGTACTGAGGAAATGTAGCTGAAGAATTTTTACTGTGTTGGTTGTTCCTGTGCAGCGCTCACATACTTTAAGCAGACTCCCTGTGCGGGTTTGACCCCGAGGTGAATTTCATCCCTAGGCAGCTGCTTTGTGTATTTGTTGTGGTTGCCAGGGCCGTGAGAGTGGGCTCCTTCAAGGTTTTTATCCCCTCACCCACCGCTCAGTGATCTGACCCTCTCAGCAGCTCAGCTCTCACCCACCCTGTATCCTTCAAGGCTGCCGGTGTACAGGGAGGAATACTAATATCACAACAATACGCTCACAGTGTTTTCTGCAACAGTTGGTCCTATAGAGACTTAAAAACTGAACACACAAGAGAAATAATGCTTCACAATACACCAAGCGATGAATACTGATCCTGATTATAATTGAAATATATTTAAAAGCTAGAAGGGCACTCAGATAGTGTAACCCTCTAAGTTTATTTATATCAAAATATCAAACAACAAAGTATGAAACTTAAACTGGAAAAATGAAATGTAGAGACGCACTGTGTAAAGATTACTTGCTCTATTGGTAACCTTACTAAATTCTTTATATTGATTCAAATCTGTTTCATTATCTGACAAATTCCCAGTTTTCCAGACAGATCTCTGCAGGATTTGCTGAGAAGTTCACAAACTGTGCTAAAAAAAACAATGTTAAAGAAAGTTGAGAAAAACTAAATCCTGGATCTGCTTTCTTAATGAAATCGGCTCTGAAAGTTAATGAGTTATTCCGTGGCCGCGTCCTTCCACCAAGTTTCAATAAAATCTATTCAGCAGAACACAAACAGCAATGAAAACATGGTTCCTTGCTCAGCAGTTTCCACTAAAGACTTTCCCATAGTGTTTGTTGAAACTCTGTATTTGCTGAATCTCCTTTTCTCCTTTAAGTGACTTAGTTTTTTTTCTTTGTGGCAAAGACGAGATGGGTTTGACCGCAGACTGAATATAATCCACATTGACAGAACAGACATTCAGCAGCTCATCCATCCATTCATTCTGCTTCACTGTCAGTGTTTCAGAGGAGACGTGAAAGACTTCAACATCCAACAGCAGATAATTCACATTTTATTTGAATATGACTCTGCTCATCATTCATCCAGAGTTTTCTCTCTCGGCTGCACGTATCATTTTCATGACTTAAACCAGATATTCTGTGTTTCTGTGTGTGTGTGTGTGTCTGTGTGTGTGTCTGCAGGAGGAGATCTATTACCAGTACCCGGTGTCTGAGGCATCCACTCAGCTGAAAGGAGTCAGGGGGATCTTCCTCACCCTGTGTGACATGCTGGAGAATGTGACTGGAGGGAGGATCATCAGGTATGGGAAGCCGCAAGGACAAAACTAACATCACATCTGAAACTTACCCTCTTTATATTCCATAAGTCAATTTGTAATGTGGATCTATTTGACCCTGTTTTCTCTTTCTCCTCCTCAGTTCGTCGCTCCAGCTCGGGAAACATCTGGTTCATGTGGGCTACTGGAAGGAAAGCAACAACCTGCTGGTCGTCGGCCTGCCTGCTGAGAGGTAGAGGGAGGCTGCGTCAAACACACAAACACACTGCACGCACACTATAACACTGAGAGAGGCAACGTCTGTCTGAGTCTAAAATCGATAGGAAAGAGTCATCAGTTTGTCATTTTATAAAAAAATATTTTCCATGATGGCTACTGTCTGTTTGTCCAGACATTTAATGAGTTGTGGTTCTTCTCAGGCTGAAAGCTGTTTCCAGGTTTGTGTGTTTGACATTTTTCCGTGTCCCTCCAGGGTTCCGCTGCTCTATCTGCAGACGGTGGTGGGAGACGTAGTCCGGACATTAAAAGTGATGTACGGCTCTTTGGACAGGTTCGTCCTTTCCTCCCACTCCTGCTGAGAGACACGGCTGAAACACAATATTGGTCTTTTTTTATTCTTATTGCAAAACACACACAACTAAAAACAGTGTGTGCTCTACCACAATAAATCAAATATCCAGCTGGATATTACACAAAATTGTCTCTCTTCCCCTCTTTGAGTGTGTGATCATGATCCTTGTGTTGGTGTCCTCCACAGGGCCTTCTGTAAAGCAGACCACGCTCCCAGGTTGGACCATTTCTTCTGCCTGTTCTTCCAGCAGCTTATTCAGCCGTCTCGTCTGACGGACGTCCCCTCGGCCCCGTCCCCCGACGTCTCGGGGACCCTCTTCCTGGACGGACTGCCAGCGGTCCGATGGCTCACGCTGCCTCCAGAAATCAAGGTGCGTTTCTAATATTGACGAGAAGCTGCAGTAAAATACAGAAAAAGTATAAATGGTACCTTTCCAAGAACTGCTAGTTGTTACCTCGAATGTAGCGTTGGTGCCCTCTTGTGTCCACTGCTATAAATGACCCACAATGTATTATGAGAATATACACTGCAAGAAATTGTTATGACAATTTCTTGCAGTGTAAAACACATGACAGGGAAAATATAACTACTACTAATAATAAAAACCTTTCATATAGCACCTTTCTAATGTTTTTACCCATTTTAACAATTAGTAGCAGTTTCATTTATCTTTATATATGATTGTCTTCTTTTCACAGATGGAGGTGGACACTGTTCTTTCCGATTTTGAGTCTTCTGATTTCGGTGAAATGGTGAGGCTGTTAAAAACATGTTGTCAGTTACACCTTGTTAAGTGACTGCAGAGGTGTTGTTACTGGATGTTAAGTTAAGATCACGTTATTAACCTTTGTGTTCCTCTTATCTTATTTATCTTTCTGTGTATTTCCTCCAGTCAGAGGACTTTTTCGGCCTGAGGCGTCTGTATGTTATTCTGGGATCCTGTCTGTTCTACAAGGTGGGTGTCACAGTCGAATAGGAGGCTCACACACTCTTCAGCGCCGGCGGCAGGTCTTACAATATCTATATCCTCCTTTGGTGGTTCCCCGCCGTCTAGACGGATTGAATGTCATCCCTGCAGCTGAAGTAACTGTGTGCAGAAGATGACCTTTCACACAAGATAACACAACAAGCCCTGTCCTCCGACTCTGTGACAAATCATCAACCTGATTAATCTGTTTAAATATTGGCCGAGTGGAAGAGGAGGAGGACAGAGAGCAGCAGACTGTGTTGGAACTGAGATAATGATTCATTTCAAGGGTCATTCTCTACTTCCCCTTATCCTCAATTAACAGGAGTGTAGATATTCACTCTGAATGGTCCTAAAAAGTCTCAAATTGACCATGACTCACTTAACAGATTTTAATTTGTCCCCTTCTCCCCCCCCACACTCTTAGTCCTACCTGATCGCCAACCATCTGCCCAAAGAGGACCTGCTGGACGTGTGCCTGTACTGTCAGCACTACTGCCTGCTGCCGCTGGCGTCTGAGCAGCGCGTGGGGCAGCTGGTCATCTGGAGGGAGGTGTTTCCCCAGCAGAGAGCCAGCGGTGGCGGCACGGCGCCGGGCTTCAGCCGACCACAGGGACGACACTTCCTCCTCATAGTGGGGCTGGTGAGGAGCCCGGCTTTGTTTGATCCTCTGTGTTAAGTGTGCTGTCAGGAATCAAACCTGAGGAGAATGATGTCTGTGTTCAGCTTCATCGTGCACATCACATGTTTCTTTGTGCTTCTGCTCCCCTCCACCTCAGAGGCACTTCATGCAGTGTGTGCTGCTGGAGGCTGGGGGCTGCGCCTCACAGGCTCTGGGCTCTCCGGGCCCTGACTGTGTTTACGTGGATCAGGTGAACGAACACTTCTGCTTCAAGTGTCCTGTACTTTGCACCCAAAGAGGTTTAAAGCTGTGTAAACCTAACCTCCTTTCCGCTCTGGCCCCAGGTGAAGGCCACCCTGCTGCAGCTGGAGGTGCTGGAGGCCGGTATTGAAGAGAGGCTGAATGCTCCGCCTGCTCCCTGCCTGTCCTGTGCCGACTGGTTCCTCCCAGCCGCCACCACAGCCCGCGACCGCCTGGACAGCCTGGCCTCTTCCTCCCCAGTCTTCAGTAAGCTAGCCGGAGTGGTCAAAGGCTCCTCGTCGGGCTCCAGGGGCCGCAGCCTGTTCGGGGAGAGGTCCCGGAGGTCCAGCCCCCAGAGGAGTTTATCAGACAGCGGCAGCGAGGGGCAGATGGATGCCGGCTCAGGGTCCGGATCATCAGTGCCTCCAGGCTTCAGTCCTCATTCCACCCCGGACTCAGCGAGGAAGCTGGGGGGGCGACGGGATTCTCTCGGGTCTGGAGGGTCCGATGGAAGTGCAGGCAGCGGGGGTCACTTCAAGGTGCAGCTCTCGTCCGGTTACGTCATGACCCCACAAAAATGCATTTTGATGCACTCTGTGAAGTAGATGCATATTAATAATACTTAACATTAATACTATTAGAAATAAAAGAAAAATGTAAATGATTAATATGTAAGGCAACATTGTACATTCTGGTTTTCTCACACATTTCTCTTATTAAATTAAATATCTAACTCAAATCACTAAGAAAATCTGAATTCGTTGTAGCTTGTGTTTATAATAGTCTTATTTATTGTTCTCTTCTTATCTTCTGCTTGACAACAGATTTCCAGGATGAAACATCCGAACCCATTTTACCTGGGGACCTTGAAGAAGACTCTGACTGAGAGAGAGACGGAGGAGATGTACAACACCATGAAGTAAGAGATGGAGAAGAATCCTGTTCACTCCAGATGCAGATAGGAACTATTTTGGGCTAAACAGCCATTAGTTTTAAAATCCATAATGCTTTTAACCTTGTGTATTTTAGTTTTATTGCTTAATTTGAACCATTGTCTTGCATCAACTTGTTTAGATGTGTAATAGACGTCACTCTGTGTAACTGTATCGTCCTGTTCTGGTGACAGGCTGACCTCAGGTGCTGAAAACACCTTGTTCCACTACGTCCTGATGGAAACGGTTCAGGGGATCTTCATCGCTCCCACTCACAGAGAGGTGGCTCAGCTCAGCGGCTCCATCCACCCACAGCTCATCCGCAACTTCCACCACTGCTGCCTCTCCATCCGGGCTGCGTTCCAGCAGAGTCTGCCAGCCAGGGTGACTCACCTCACCCAGTTATAAATGAATAAAAGCCTCCGTCGATGACTCAGCCAACTACGCAGCTCAAAACACGATTCTGTTAATTTCAAGGGAGATCAGGTCCAGACCAAGTGTTAAGAGGTTGACTGAGAGTTTAAAAATAATCTTTTTAAGGGATCAATAAAGGAACATCTGATCTTATCTGTCTAGAAAGACAACACATCAGAATTAAAGCTAGATTGAGAAACTGGCCTGTTTTGTTAATCTATATCAGTTGATCGAAGAATGAAATCGAAAAAGACTTGTCTGTGTGATGCTGTTCAGAAGACGTGACTGTTACATACTTTGTCCACCAGGGAGCGCTGGCAATTTTTTTTTTATGCTGAAAAAAGGCACAAGAAAATAGAGAGGAATTTTCTAATCATCGCTTTCCTTCAATGTGTCCATCACCCCCTCATCCAGACTTGTGTGGTTTCTCAGAATAGAATGTGTGCATCAGTTTCCTTCCACATCTGTCTCTGTGTGTGAACCTCAGTGTGATTCCCTCTGCAGGGTCGTCGGGCAGCAGACAGACCTCAGGGTGCGGGTTGGGGTCTAGGCCCTCTGAAGGAACACGGGGTCCTGTTCCAGTGTAAACCAGAGAACTGGACCGACCAGAGGAAACCTGCTCCCACCATGACGTACTGGGTCATCGGGTACATCAGCTTTTTGTATTTTACACCAATGGCTCCAGAAATGGGGAATGCAAATGAATCAGTTTTTTCAAATGAAACAGGCTGAACATCTCGTCCTTTTCTTTCACTTTCAGACGGATGTTGCTGGAGCCCGTCCCTCAGGAGTTCTACGTGTGTTTTCACGACTCGGTGGCAGAGGTTCCGGTGGAGATGGCCTTCAGACTCTCTTTCGGTTTGGCCTTGTGACACAGTCCTCCTTCATCAGTGATGAAGACACATGAACTGATGGAGCATCGGTTGCATTCTCAGGAAAACACCTCAAACTGCAGCGCTTGAGGGATTTTTATGCCGGATTCAGTGTTTAAATGGGGTCAAGTGGAACCTGTGAGTGTGACTGTGGTCTTTTGATAAGCTAACACCAGGCGACGGCTCAGGTTCACCGAAGGACTTCTTTGTGCCTTGTTCCACAACAAAACAGCTGTGTTCTGAACACAGTGTGTGTGTTCTGAACACTGTGTGTGTGTTCTGAACACTGTGTTTGTGTTCTGAACACTGTGTTTGTGTTCTGAACACTGTGTGTGTGTTCGTCAAAGCGACTCCATCAGTGAATACCTCAGACATGTGGGTGTGACTCTGAGAACAGACAGACCTTACAAAGCTGGAGCAATAAAAAGGAGCTGCTGCAAAAATCTCCAAAAATTAACTAAGGTTGTATTGATATTTTCACAGATTGAATTGTTGGAGGGGAATTATATTTGTTAATTTAACTGCTTGTATAGTTTTGTATGGAAATGTACTAACTTGTTACCCAAATGAACATCAAGTTGAAAAGAAAGTTTCTGTTTCATTCTTTTTATACTAATCTTTGTCAAAGAAAACAACACTTCCGTTTCAACTCTCGCATAAAAATATGGAAATCATAAACACAAAGTGTGTAAGATATTTATACAGCACATCTACAAACAAAAAAAGCAAATCCACATTGCATACAGATTCAGAGTGTAAAGTTCTAATAATATCTTTTCCAGGAGGATGAGTGTTCGTGTCACATCCCAGTGGAGGTCGTTTCAGAAGAGTCTCTCCCTGTTAGCGTTCAGGCGGCGCTCTGAACGAGCAGCAGGTTCCTCTTGTAGCACTCGAGGCTGCAGAGAGGAACCCCGGTCGTGGAGCACGAGTATTTCTTCAGGTTAGAGCAGCCGCTAACACCGCAGCTCGACGGGGCTGGAGGTGAAGGAAGGGGAGGTGCCGGCGCCGGAGCATGGACCCCTGTGGGGAAGGAGATGGCCAAGCCCAGGGCGGTGTCACTGTAGCGAACCATGGGGCTCTGGTTCATCTTGGACCTCCTATCCTTCATGCTCTTGATCTTAGCCTTACTGGTTTTTGTCAGTCTCTCAATTGTCTGGTTCTTGCTGTCCTCTGCCTTTTTGGCAGCCTGCAGGCGCCTCTTTCGAGCTCGCTCCTCCCGTTTCTGCATCATCTCCACGGTCATCTCCTTCTCCTTGTAGCCCATAGGCAGCTCCAGGAGAGGCTGGCTCTGCTGCTTGTGCAACAGGGCTTTCTATAGAACAGAAGAAAAACAGGAATAAATGCTTAAGTCATTTTTTTCCCATCAATTGCAAAATGACACCCTCATGTTTCCTGCGTCTGTTCCTCACCTGTCGGGCTGTGAGCAGAGACTCATCGATCTCCTTCTTCAGCTCCCCGTTGTCGTCCAGCTCTCCCTTCTCCAGAGCGTCCAGCCACCTCTCCTCCTCGTCCACAGGCGCACCCAGCATGGAGTCTGAATCCATGTCCGGCATAGGAGATGTGGCCAGGTTGCTGTCCTCATCTGAGGACGGATGAACAAGATAAACAAGATGGATTTATTGTACAACTTCAGGGTTTTAAGTTTCCTCTAAATATTCAGTAGCTGTTTTCACACATGAACTCTGGAAAATGTCCAGTGAAGATCTATGAAGTCTTCTTGGAACTCACCCAGCCAGGCTCGATACTGCTCCAGAGGCACAGAGGGCGGCTCGTCGTCATCATCATCATCATCAGAATCATCATCATCAGAATCTTCAACATTGTTATCAATGATCATCAGCGGCGAGGGGGGGCGTGCGACACCGGGATGCACAGTGAAGGTGGGAACGCTGACAACAGGAAAACAGACCAATGGTTGTGATAAATGAGCAGCAACATAACGGCTTAACGGTGATGATGTTGACATCAGGCCACGTCACCGCTCACCTCTTGGTCCCCAGCGTCTGACCTCCCAGTTTGATCTTGAGTCTCAGCTGTGGAGGAGGCCGAGGGGCGACCACAGGCTCGGGCGCCGGGGGCTCAGGGAAGCTGTGGTGCTTCCTCTTGTGCTTCTTGTGCTTTTTGTGTTTCCGCTTGTGAACGCTGTGGAGACTGGAGCTGCCTTCGCCTGCAGGGGACCAGACCGAGAAACTGAAACATGAACTGGGATATTTTTCCTCAGAATATTGCGTACTGTAAGATTTCGAGCCAAAAACAACAAATTATCAGCTGTTGCAGTTTAACGTAAACATTGGGACTAGACACTGTTGATAGTAACAAGGTGATCACACTATATGCTATAATCAAAATACTTTAAAAGTAAGTTTAGCCTAAAACTGATGTCTGTATACAGTTTACATGCTTCTTTTTTTTCATCTGAAGATGCATCGTGGGGCTCATCGGATATTTGAGGTATTTCCCATTTTTAACTGGGGTTATGATGTTTGTGAGAGGTTCTGGTGTTTTATAACTTTAACTGTAGAGGAATCACACTGCGACTATGGTAAAGTGGCTGATGATGGGAAGCTGCAACTAATGTGCATTTAAATGTGAATAATGTTGGACACTCACCGAGGAACCTGGGGTGAATCATGTCTTTCCTCTTCCCCATCGAGTCGCCGAGTCAACAACCCGCAGGCCTGAGCAGGAGGTGCAGGGAGCAGGAGCAGGAGGAGGAAACAGGAGGAGCAGCGGCTCTACATGACAGAACACAAATGTCCGAGCTGCAGCCAACACGCAAACACACCTGCGGCCAATAAACTAATATCAATGAGACGTTCACGGACACCTGCGACGCGTGTTCCCTCAGGTTCACGTGTTGGTTCAGGTTCAGACTCGTTCTCGTCTCAGTTCGTTCTCCACAGATTCATTCAAATGAAAGATGCTAACTAAAAGATGCTAACTCGCAGGAGGAGGCGCTCAGCGTTACCGTATCTCTTCAGGTGCTAGCTCTCGTCGGCTTCTATGCGTGCACCGCCTGTAGCTAGCCTTAGGAAGGAAGTCCAGCCTGGGACAGAACCCCACGAGCAAGGTCACAGAATGAACCGTGTGCTGGTTGTGGTTAGCCCAAACGAGCTAAGCTAGCAACACGGAAGTTTCTGCTTCTTTCCAGTCACTCCACAGCCGACGCTTGGTCGCTCTCTACCGGGAAAGAACCATCCGATGACGGCCGAAGCTAACTCTCCACCGGTAAGAGTTCACAGCCATTTTCTTCTTTCATTTGGTTTATGCTAACGAGCTACATGCTAACTCCTATAATAACAACATGTGAAAAGGGGAACTGTAGCTGTAGTTATGCTTTTGTCGCTTGGGTTATGTAGTTCTCTCCACTTGGCGCGTTCACTGGCTATCATGCATATATACGTGTAGAATACTACATTACCCAGAAGCCCCGTGGCGCCTAATGTCTGGGCTAATAGGCTGAACAGCAGGGGGCGGTGTGCACTCGAACACGTTGGTTTGCGGGTTTCACCAGTATAAGCGCAGAAGAAGAGAATCAAAGCACGTTCGGTAAGGTCGGTGCAGCAGCTGAGAGTGACCCGGTCAATGACGCAGATTAACGTTAAATAAAACAACTTTTCATCTTAAATATTAACAATCACGTGTTCGCAGTAGAGACCTGGTGAGTGCGAGGCCCGTTTGTACCCGAGTTAACTCACTTTAACCCGGGTTAACGCTGAATTAACACGAGTTCAACACGACTCAGATTAACTCTCTCCAGGAATTATCTCGTCCGAACATGACAACGTGCGAAGATGCGTTGTTGTTGTTGTTGTTTTTTTGCCTTAAGTCATATGTATTCATTCAAAAACTAAAACATGCATAGTTTTATTTGTACATGAATTTATGAATGAAAAGCAGCAGATATCAGTGGAGGTAAACATGGCATTGATGCTAAACTACCCTGGATCTGTGTTTACAGCAGCTTCCCTGCACCTGTTGTCACACAGACACACAATCATTGTGCATTAATCCTTCACCTTCCTCAAACCAGACAGACCTGATGTTTTACTCTGGATCTCAGGAACAGGTGCAGCCTCGATGGGTTCGAGCACTAAGCTGTTTCTCTGCCTCTTTCTGCAGGAATCATGAATTACGCTCGGTTCCTGACGGCTGTTAGTGCGGCTAGAAAGCCCTCTGCCATCCGGATGCTGAGTGAGTGCTTCTACTAATTTTCTTTACAAGTTCCATCTCCATTCTAAGGAGTTATTCATAATACATCTTTGTTTCTACAGCACTCTTTTAAAAGAAGAGTTTACAATGTGCTTTGACAGCAAATGTAACCGTATTAGCTTGAACTATTAATGTTTCAAGACCAGATTTTGACTCGGGGAACCTCCTCCAGACAGATTAGTTATTAACAGCATGAGCCACCTTAAGCTCCTTATTATGTCAATGCAGGGCTTCATGTTCTCAAACTAATCCTCAGTTAAATTGGCACAAACCAGAACTGAATTGTTGGTGTCGGTTTTATTTTTATTATGTTTCTAACACTAGGATCTTAGTTGTTCAGCTGAAATCTGTATATATAGATAAACTCAAACCTCATCTTCTGTGTCTTCTTCACCTCTATGAAGCTGAGCTCCAGCAGCGGTCACCCCCGACCCTGATCTCATTGGCCGGAGGAGCGCCGAACCCAAACACCTTCCCCTTCGAGTCGGCGTCCATCACGGTGAAGAATGGACAAACCATCACCTTCGATGCCACAATGATGAAGAGGGCTCTGCAGTACTCTGCTTCTAATGGGTGAGAGAACTAAACAGAAATCCACAGACTCTTGATAGCATCAGAGTTCTAATGAAAGTACATTTGAAAGGCCAAAGTGAGGCTACACTTGAAATTAAAAAACTTATAAAAATAGCTCTGAACATCAGAGTGAGAGACCTGTGCTGGAAATGATGAACTTATCAGTATCAGAGGTGTTGAGAATTCTTTGTCCGTGTGGACCTCTACATTAGTAATTAAAATGAAATAAAAATCCCACTTTAACTTCTCGCTGCATCAGAATCCAATCTTTTACAGCCGAGTGTGGAGCTAATCTTTTTACGACCTCCTCTGTAAACTTTGTGGCTTCAGATGACTCGTTTCACAGGCTGTTTTGTTGACTCTGAGTAATCACTGATAACAGGTATCAGTGGAACCAGGGGCGTCGCACCAGTGTAGGCAAAGTGGGCAATTGCCTGGTTCTCCTGTGCTTGTGTGTGATGTAAGATAAAAATCATTTGAAGATTGAAATGAGGTTTGGTGTCCTGTGTTTTATTTTAACGGGGGTGGGGGGGTTCGACACAGAGCCCCCCAGGTCCCTGTTGACTGGGGCCTTCAAAGTCATGTACAACCTCTCTGTTTATATTTGAGTTTACATGCCTGTGTCTTTGAATTGTGTCTGTTGGTTAATAAACTCTGTCCTGATCAATTTTAAATGATCCTGCTTCTGAAGATAAGTCTGGACATCAAATCCTCCACCTGGTTATTACTGTATTGTGCTGTAAGATTTAAAAAAAAACTTCCATCTCTGCCTAGGATCCCAGAACTGCTGACGTGGATGAAGAACCTGCAGAAGAACCTCCACAATCCACCGTCCGCCAACTACACCGTGGAGAACGGCCAGATGGACATGTGTGTGACCACCGGCAGCCAGGAGGGGCTCTGTAAGGTACTGACGCCCCCAGCTGTAAATCTGCTCCATACTGTCATTCATTCTGATGTTAGACCACCACTGTTTTTGGGTCTTTAGGTGTTTGAGATGCTGGTTAACCCTGGAGACAACGTTCTGCTGGATGCTCCCACGTACTCGGGGACACTGGCAGCGGTGAGAGCTCTTACTTTTAAAAGTGTATTTACTTGTTTAAATGATGAGACACCTCCAGTAACAGAAGCTGCTTCAGTCTTGTGACCTGCTGCTTTTACTCTGTAGCTTCATCCACTCGGTTGCAACTTGATCAACGTTCCCAGCGATCAGTACGGCATGGTACCTGCGGGCCTGAAGGAGGTCTTGTCTCGGTGGGACCCGTCGGAGGTCCACCAGCCCGGCAGCACCGCCCCCAGAGTCCTCTACACGATCCCCAACGGAGGAAACCCCACCGGTGCCTCCATGACGACTCAGAGGAAGAAAGAGGTGTACGAGGTTTGTCTCCACCTGTAAAGTTAGAAAACAGACGCGGAAATGTTTAAACCTCAGAGTTAAAGACGTCTTCATGCATCTGACTCATTTTATGAATCACTCTGAATCTGAAATGTGCCCAAAGCCGTCAGTGGAAAACCGACTCCTCTAATTAGAGCTTGCTGTGAGGCTGATTTCCCTGCAGATTCAATCATTTTCTATTAACGTGCTCTGGTCTGTTTAGCAGCTGGCCAGGCAGTACGACATGCTCATCATCGAGGACGACCCGTACTACTTCCTGCAGTTTGACAAGGTACAGAGAGTTCACTCACCTGTTTGTCTGAATGTGCTTTTATATGACAATACATTTAAATAAGAACATCAGTTGAGTTGTCTCCTAATTGTTACTTCAAGGTCTGATCTCACTGATTTTAATTTGAATTATTATGAATTGAGGCCACAGTGTGACTCATGGTGTGTCTTTGTTTGGCAGCCGTGGAGTCCCTCGTTTCTCTCTATGGACGTTGATGGGAGAATCATCAGGACAGACTCCTTCTCTAAGATCCTGTCGTCAGGGTGAGTGTGTATGTGTGTATTTGCTTTTCTTAAATACCATGTGCATGTGACTCTGCTACAGCACAGTGTTTGTGTGCTTCCTGCAACTGGGAATGTTTTTCAAGTTTAACTTCAGCTGGGCATTAAACTTGTGTCTGTGCAGGATAAAGTTGATTTTGTTTATAGGAAAGAAGGCTTATTCTCTTGTAGCCAAATAAGTTTTAGGTTTCAAGTTTTAAATCTTATCAAATTGGTTGTGTGTGTATATACACCTTAAGAAAGTAATTAGCTAACCTGTAAAGGTAATTTTAACTGTTATGAGATCAGTTTATTTCCTCTGTCAACAGAAATAAATAAATGAATGTTACACTGAAGTCAGTTCATGTAGTTTCTCTTCTAATCATGTAATCTGTCTCTCTAGGGCACAGACACACACAATTTAGACACAGATTAATAATTGTGAGAATGATGAGTTGTGGCCTTGTATGGGATGTTTGTTTTCAGTGCTGTTTATTAATAGGCATTAAAATCTGCTTATATGCATTTAGGTATGACAATCGAGTGAAGTGTAAGAACATACAAGTAATATGCGAAGTTTGTGTATAGTAGATTCAGACCCTTGTGCAGTTAAATGTTTGCGGTTCTCCTCAAGGGTCATGTTCTAGGTTGTAGGGTTAATAATTTAAGTAATGTCAAGTTAAATATTACACATGATTCTGTGTGGGAGAGGTTTAATGTTTTCCTGCTTTTGTTTCAGGCTGAGGATTGGTTTTGTGACTGGTCCCAAACCGCTGGTGGACCGGGTGGTGCTGCACATCCAGGCCTCAACGATGCACACTAGTACCTTCACACAGGTGAATCAAGTGTTAACTTTGCTCCACCACATCCTGCTCTTTTCACAATCACCAAATAAACATTTTGCGCTCCTGGTCTCCTTGTTATTTGATATTCATCCTGTGTGGCAGCCTCTGTCTTGTTGACATGCAAATGTGATAAAAGCAAATAAGTACTGCACAAAGCAAACTTCTGAGGCTTAGGGGTGGGGGAGTCTCTGTATTTGTGCAATATTGTTTTAGCAGAGTCATCAGTGATTTGTGTGCCAGATGCCGGTCGCACCTACCAGGCACGCCACATTCAAGCCAACACGAGCAGCGACTTGTCACGCTACAGCTGAAGCCAAATTATTGGATTTGTGAATTAGAAGCAGCTGCAGAGGTTTTGATAAGAAAGGAGGATTAATTAGAATCAACCAGAAACTTGCTGCCTTTCTCTGATTCATTTTAACCCGTCTCCTGCTTCCTTGCAGCTCATGGTGTCTCAGCTCTTGCAGAGTTGGGGTCAAGATGGTTTCCTGCAGCACATAGACGGGTGTGTATTTCTGTGAAACTGGTTAAGAAATAAACTGAATTGCAGCATCAAATAAACGATACAGCCTCTCCTGCAGTGATGAATAAAAAGTTTTTATTTATTTATTCTCACAGGGTGATTGAGTTTTACAGCAAACAACGTGACGCCATGATCTCCTCTGCAGACAAGTGGCTCAAAGGTTTGTTGTCTAATCGTCTGTGGGACCTTGATACCACAGCTCCATCCCATTTAAGCCTTCTTCTTTTACAATGGGAGGAAGGGGAGATTTTATTTCTTTGGTACAGACGGTGTTCTATGGATTTTAGCAATGTGAATTATCAAGGTTGGATCTTATGGCTCTTTTCCTTTTCAAATGCTGAGTCAGAAAACACACCCTGGCTTTCCCTAATATGTGTGTGTGTCTGTCTGTGTGTAGACGTTGCAGAGTGGCACGCTCCATCAGCAGGCATGTTCCTGTGGATCAAACTCAAGGGCGTCGCCGACACCCAGAGGCTCATCATGGAGAAGGCGCTGGAGAAAGAGGTCAGCATTCACAAACAAATCCTGTGATCGAACTCTTTAATCTCCAGGTTAACACGCCTGCTTCACGCTAACGTGCAATACCCAGAATGCATCTGGGTGCTTTTGCCTCGGTTTCTCTGTCGCACTGTTTGTGAGCAGATGTTTTATACGAGGGGGGATTTTCTGTGTGACTAGAGGGATAGATGGTGCATGTATAGAAGCCATTGTGCACTGAATGAGTGGGTTTAGCTGCTGAGTGTTTCCCCTCCTACACACAGTCTGTAAATCCCTATGAGCAAATGGCTGATTAGCTTCTCCCTGCACCAACGGTTTCTCTCTAGAGTCCAGGATATTTAAACCTCCACACATGACACAGTGGAGAGAGGGACAACACTTAGAATCTTTTAATCAATTCTGGTTGTGCTTTTTCCATTCAAAGCTGTAATTGCTTGTCTTGTGTGGGTCTGGCAGATGTTAAAGGATGTTCTGGGAAATGTTCTTCATTTGCTTTATTGCCAAATGTTGGATGACAATATCAATGTCACTCATGTCTGCTTGATATATAGGACACTGTCACCAGTTAGCTTAGCACAAAGAGTGTAAACTGGGGGAAACAGCTAGCCTGCTGGGTGTGAAGATTAATCCATTAGAACAGGACACAATAAAAGCAACTGCGTGGGGGGGGGGGGGGGCATTTCTGTTCTCGTGACTTTAGATGCACAAGAAGGTTGACTGTGTAAAGAGAAATGTTGTGTTGTTGAGTAACGTGTGTGTGTGTTAAAGGTTCTGCTGGTTCCCGGAGGCGTCTTCATGATCAACAGTGACGAGCCCTGTCCCTACGTCAGAGCGGCCTTTTCTCTGTCCACTCCGGAACAGATCGATGAGGTACAGCCACCAATCATTACTTCAATATCTATCCATGAAATGTCAATCATACATAATGCAATCCTGCTCACATTATATTTATGCTATATAGTTTAACATTAAGGTTTTTTTTTTTATTACTTTTATCAATTTACTAACCGTTCTTGTTGCTGCTGTGATGTGTCAAATTCCTCCGTCGTGGGACAAATACAGGATTAGATTATAATAACTGACTCTAACCTCTCAATTCTTCAACAGGGTTTCAGAAGACTCTCTCTGCTCATCAAAGAAGCTTTGTGATGACTGTTACTGGCTGGATGTAGCTTTTCTAACTAAATTTAAATATATTATAATATATTTGCTGCCTGACTTGAAACAAAGACACTAAGAATTGTTTTAAAAACATGATTCTCATTACTGATCCCCTTTGGATCAATGAAGACTCTAATGAATCATGGAATTGTAAACCTCTATTGGTTCTATAAAGAAAAGGTGTCTTTAACTTTCATCTACAAAAAAGTTAATGTTTTTTAATAATGCTGTATTTGGTCTTGAGTTTCTATGTTTTTGTTCGACTGAGTCTCAAATCAAAATTTGTATCCAGTCTGATTGTAATGTAAGGTGATTTCCTGGTTCATGGATTTGCAGAATACAGAGAAACAAACACATTGGTCTGGTTCTATTGTTTTTTGTCCTCTTCTAGTAATAGTGTGATGGTGTGAAATTTAAAATGCATTGATGGTTTTATCTCTCCTGCTTTCATTTTGATCTAAACAAGCTTTGAGCTGCTGCAACAGGATTTGTTTCCTGTTGACCCTGGAAAACTCAGTTCTGAGTCAGAAGAAACGATTCTCATTTCCATCTGTTTTGAAACTTGCATGGTTGGAGTCCGTCCTGACAACAGAGGCCGTTTGTTGTTGGAAACTTTTCCTTTGTACAGACTTCCTCCCCACTGTGTGAATATGCAGCACTCTGTGAACAGTGTGTGTGTGTGTGTAACTCTCACCAGAGTTTGTGTACAAGTGAAACATTCATCTTGTGAGGAGATAAGCTGCTTAGGAATCAGGCGTTTGCTACACTTCCAACTCCTCTTGCTGAAGTAATACTTAAACCCTCAGGTTAATGATACAATTCCACATTAGAAATACACATCCAGATCCCTGGATTTAAATTGACCTAGTAAATGCTGGAGCAGTTACAACTATAGCAATACCTTTTATTTTATGAAACAATTGTTTGCATGTACAACTTCAATGCAAAGATAACAGTCTGTTATGGAGAAGAATCAAACTTCGGCTTAATGACTGTGTTGATTGTCGGTCTCATCAGCTCCTGGTGCTGTTCAACAGATATATTTATTTTTGTTTACTTTCCTATCTCTTCAAATGCCTGTAATAGGATAATAATAATAATAATAATAATAGTAATAATCTTGCACGTGCAGATATCATAGTTTTTGCTCGTAGATTAGAAAAGTAGGTTATTTTTTGGGGCTTATGTCTGCAAATGATAAATAACCTTCCCATAGTGCAAGGCCCCTTCACAGATTCTCCTTCTGAATATCAGCGTCACCTCAATCAGCCTGTGTAACACTCAGGATGTGATCTTCCAGTTGTGCGTTTTTTTTCACGGCTCTAATCAAGTTTGACCCTTTGTCGTCCCTTACATCACTTTTTATAAAACAGTCATTTCTCCAGGATAGTGTGATCCTAATTGTACTTGCACGTAAAATCTACTTATGTGTTTTGTTCACCCTGACATCAACCTGACAGACACACTAAAGGCACTCCCTTAAATATCCATAGCCTCTAACCATACATGGAGCATTGTTGGCTGAGGCCTTGGTGCAGAGTGTACATTTCAGACTTAAACTGTGGCTTCAAGGTCGGTCAGTGATACACAACCAACAACCAGCCTGTACAACCTGGACAGCCCTGACGATATGTGAAGGTGCTTTTGTTCAGTTATTTCCTCCCAAGAGTCTCTTGTGTAATCCATATTTCCTTATTGTTCCAAAAGAACCATGTTTTGTGCTGCCCTGCATCCTGCTGTGACTCCTCCTCATATAGTCCATTTTAGATTTGGTTGATAGGATGGGTTGTGACCACAGTCCATTTGCATGTGTGCATGTTTGAATGCACGTGCTGAAAAAGACCATTTACTGCACCACAAAATTAAATGTACTTACACTTTACCTTAATGCGAGTGAGGTTTTCAAGCCGATGACTCTAACCAAAGTGCATAAATCAACTATAATAGATCAGATTACAAAGTGAAAAGGGACAAACCTCACAGGGATTATCACCATCAACCAGAGTAACTGGGGTGAGGACAAGTAAATGTACCTAATGGTGGAAAGTGCCCTTTGGCTTAAAGAAGTTTAGGTTTGAAGTCGAGAAGAAAAAATGGCAAAACATTTTACAAATCTGATCATGTTTTACCAACTCACTGTTTAAACAATGCCATGTCATTAAAGTCACATATATACTAGACTTTGAAATGGCTGATAAAGCTGATTTTAAGTGCTATTGTATCTAACCTATTAAACTGTTTCATAGCACCTTTCATACAAGGGATCAGATTATATAACTTATTTTTTGCCCTCTGTGAAGCACATTTTCAAGCTAAAAGGTGTTATATAAAAGTTGATTGTGTTGTTACTGTTTTCCTATTATTTGCTTTTATTTTTAACTCTTAAAAACACAACTATAAAGTGTTTTACATACGCTTATTATCTTATAACGGTTTCCTGTTTGCCTTCATTTCTTTTACATTTAACTCATAAAATTTTATTAATGTTTTGAAAGGTGTTTTATAATTAAAGTTAATTCTAAGTGTATTATTACTCTCATTTAAAATTCATATCGTCGCCTCGTCTGATGCAGAGACGCAGCGCAGCGACGTCTCCTCCGTGCGTCCGCAGCTGATCCGCAGCTCGGAGAGACTCGTCGCGGTGACATAGCGGTCGAGCAGCGGCCAGAGGAGGATGCAGATGCCGGAGGAATGAGCGACAACACGTCGACTCTGGTTCCTCTCACCGACGCCCGCGGTCAGACGACGGCGGACCATGATGTGAGTCAGAGAACCGGCCGCGGTCACCGGGGATGTGTCCGGGTTTAGCTCCTCGTTTAGCCGCTAACATCGACGCCGAGTGTTCCGCGTAGCTGGAGCCGAGGCGGCGGGGGTAACGTCACCCGGACTCTCCGGTGTGAGTCCAACTCTCCGTGTCCTCACGACTCCGACTATTATCCGCGTTAATGTCCATTTAACCTTCAGCCACACGTTGGACAAAGTTAGCTCATCACCCGCTAAAGACGCTAGTGCCCTGCAAACAGCTGAGAGGTTCTGGAAGGGTCCATAGATGCTAAAACTAACCAGCACATAGCCGGGTCCCCAACCTTTTCTTTCGCGTTAAACGGCACGGCAATGACGTCAAAACCATTTTATACAAACTAATATATCCTTTTTATTAACTGTATTATATTATGTTTGTGTTGTTGCGGCTCACGCGTGGAAGCTCACGACGCAAAACTCGTTGTTTCCATGTCCCCACTGCGAGGACGTGGTCCAGCGATTAGACGAAGCCCGCACCGCTCCGTTATGTCGTGGCTTTGTTTTCATACGAATCCAGATGTTCGCCTGGAGGAGGGGGGGGGCTGCTGTTTGTTGTCACGGAACAGCTGGAGTTGATATGTGTGTTGTTAGAACATGGATCAGTTACAGAAGACCTGACACTGGTGTTTCATATCATTTTATTATGAATGAATGTTATCAAAATGGGAATATAGCAACTTTGCTCCACTTAAAATAATTAAACAAGAAACTGATCAAATGCTTATTTTGACTAATCAATGAATCCTATAATGATCACTTCAAAGTATTAGATATACATATTTAAGCATATGCAGAGATTTAACCTCTGGTGTTGTAGGAAATGATGAATGATGCGATAACTAATTGGCTATTTAAATTAAATTCGCCAAAATGGTTTAAGTGATTGTTAAATTCTATTCATAATTTAGTTTAATAAATTTCTGAGATGCAGAATGAATAAAGCATGAATGATTAATTTGTAGCGATGTGTTAATTGGTAGAATTATTCATCCTTTAATTCTGTTCTTTGAGGATAGATGCTAAATTAACTTTTTCCAAATGTGTCATTTTGCTTCTTCCCTTTGTTGTACCTTAGTGTAAATTTGATATATTTGCATATTAAACCAATTTGAATGCGTCCCCTTGGACTTGAAGCCGTTACAATGAGCAGTTATGTTCTATTTTTAGAACTTTTTTCATCTGACAAGCGATTCATTAATAATGAACAGGGTCTTAAGTTGCAGCCCGGTGTCGTTCAGCAGCCTGTTACACAAACAGCCTGCGTATCAGTTGATTCCAGACAGGTACATGATGTTCTGTCCTCTGCCGAATCATTAATAAAAGCCATAAATCCCTTTTCTTGTTTTCAGTGAGATCCTCGGAGCCACAGAGCCAAACACCAAATTGCCTTCTACTGTCAAGAGATAGCCAGTGTGCAGGATGGAGACCCAGGAGGAGTGACGAGTCCCTTCCCCATCGCTAACACTCTGAGAACATGCAGTGGAGCGGCGCGGACCTGTTGGTGGTCCTGGTGTCCCTCATCGCCTCTCACACCACCGGGGCCTTCTCTGTGGACCTGGATGGAAACAGCACAGAGACCAGCAATGGGACAGACAGCGAGTTCGTCCCAGTGGCGTTCACTCAAGTGAGCCAGATAATCGCCCGGGAGGGGAGCTGTGTGCTGATTGATTGCAACGTCACCGGAGAGCCGTTCCCCAGAGTTCTGTGGTTCAACTCCCATGGCGTCCGTCTGGACACAGAGACGAGTGGTGAGACCGATCGCACTGTTCCTTTAAATCTGTGTCTTTGTCACCAGCACTGTCGGTCACTCAATTCTAACTTAAAGTATAGATAAGGTGTCAGGTTTGTTCTGTACTATCAAGTTGAAATCAAGTCAATACAGTAACATGCATACTACAGTGTTACCCCCCCAAGGAGGTGATTAACCCCTTGATCCATTTATTGAGTAACACATTGCCTGATAAAATGTTATTTCCTTAATGAAACTGTAACTTTGCCCCTTTTCTCTGGAGCTTAATCTTTTATTCAGAAAATTGTGAATGATTAGTAGATTAGCAAGTTCATCTTTGCTGGATACAGAGATAGGAAAGACGTAGAAGAACACGGGTTGCAAAGGTAGCATCAACGTTTGAGCTTAAAGTCTTGCTCACAGGTTTACAGACTCAGTTACAACTTCTTCATCCTCTCATATTGGAATTCTTTTTTTATCAACTTATTATTCCTCATTCAAGCCGAGCCTCCGCTGTCTGTTTGAAATCTTCGACGCACTTCAGAAGGAATGCAGAGAAGAAGAAGGGTTTGATGTTTTGACGCTTTAGTTCTGATCCGACTTGTTGAAACCTGCGTTGTTCTTATGACCCACAAACACAGAACGTTCAGAGCTTTCCCCCCTGGGTCACACTCAGGAATGTAATCAGGCAGTGGAAGACTTTATCGCTCAGTGAACTACTACCTGCTGTCGAGCAGTTGTTACTTAAAGGCCAGATTTACTAACCTGCACTTGCAGATTTTTATTACTCCGGCTCCTTGTTGTGTTTTTTTTTTTCTTTCTAACTTCCTCGTAGTATCGAACAGAACATCAATAGCATCACATGAGTCAGTGGTGAAGGTATAATTAGATTCTGGCTCTCTGATAGAGTGCTGCTGCTCTTCCTGACGGCCCACTCCTCTCCTCCAGAGGAAACCAGAGTGGGAAATTGATTGTGTTAAAGCAGTAAAGAGGACGGCAGAAATGTATTTACAGTCTCGTCCAGACCTAAGGTTTACAGGCTCATGTCTGTGTGATTACAAAATGAAGCTACAGCCAGCTAACTTAGCTTAGCACCAAGACTAGTTACAATTGAAATAGCTTGCATGGCCCTTTTTAAAGCTCAGTAATAAAGATTCACTTCACAGCCTTTTTTATTTCATTCGCTCTATTCCCACTGCTTGTTTTTCTGAATCATGCTGGGTTAACCGTATCCCCTTGATGACCAAAGCAATGAAAGGGCAGAACGGTTCAGGCAGTTTCACCCAACAACCTATAGCCAGGCTGCACACGTGCTTGAATCTGTACATGTGAGGGTATTTAAACCAGCAACACACGTCGTCCTTGAGCTAGAACACACGCTTACTGTAGGTGTTGACTGACAGGCAGTGCTGGTGACAAATCCTTTTCCAAAAACATATCTTACTGGTTAACGTTTCCTCGCCTCAGCCACAGTTTGAGTTATTTTGTGATTGTTTATTGTGTAGTTTTAAACGGTTTACAATCAATCATGTTTATGTTTTCTGAATATATCAACTCTTTATGATTTCCTTGCGTGTGTTGGAGACATAGACCCCAAGTGCAGAAGAGTCTAGAACTTGTACTCTCTTTAATGACCAGCAGAGGGCGACTCTACTAGAAGAATGTCCTTTTAATCATCTTCAAAATATAGAATTATATCCCATTTCCCCCCCACATTTGGCTTAAATCCCAGAAAAGGTTTGATGAAGTTATGAAATGGATTGTTCTTGTTTCGATTTGTGAGTCAAACTGAGCCACCACCTGTTTTAATATGCAAAGCATGGCCGGTCTAGCAAGGACACTGCTGCTCTCTGGACAGAGGTCACAACACATGAATACCATGTTCAGTCCTTCAATCCAACAACATGAGCCGATGTATCAGACATCAAATATCCATCATGGAACCCATACTTAATATAAAGTAGACATTTACATTACAGAGCCAAAGTCTGAAGCTTAAATATGAGATGTAATGTACATACAACTCCTCCTGGCCAAAAATCTGTTATTGTTTTTTATTGATTGATGATGATGTGAGCCGAAACGTTGTGTTCTCCAGTTGTCGGCCTCCAGAAAGAGTCAGAACAGTGCAAATGTGAGCAAATCTGAGAGAGAGCGAGTTCCTGCATCAAGAGGATTTTCAGGGTTTAAACTTTGACACTTACACTGAGTAGGTAGTGACTTTTCATGTTTTTAAAAGCAGGTTCTACATATCTCTGGTAGCATAATCAAATGAACACAGTTTAATTTGTTCAATATGAATGATTTTTAGAAGTTTCCAACCAAAACATGTTTTTTAGGTTCTATTCTTTTAAGTCTCTGGAAGCAGGCCTGAATTATCCTGTTGAAATGAATCAAAAACCTCAGAACATTATACACCTTTGATGATGTGTTGGCGTGCCGGGTGATTTCTCCTAACTGCCAACAGGGGTTTGTTCTTTACATGATTGTGTCTATATAAAATATAGAAAATACATAAAACATTCTGCTCTTCCAAATGTTTCATTGCCTCCTGTTTGTCTCTGCAGGTGGGAAGTGGTGGCTGTTGGACAATGGCGTCCTCAACATCACCGACATCGAGTTTGGAGACCGTGGAAAGTACACGTGCATGGCGTCCAACGGCTACAGCAGCTCCAACTGCACGGTGACGCTGCGTGTGGTCATTATGAACGGTGACATGGGCGTGTACTACATGGTGGTGTGTCTGGTCACCTTCACCATCATCATGATCCTGAACGTCACGCGCCTCTGCATGATGAGCAGCCACCTGAAGAAGACGGAGAAAGCCATCAACGAGTTCTTCCGCACCGAGGGCGCCGAGAAGCTGCAGAAAGCCTTTGAGATCGCCAAGAGGATCCCGATCATCACCTCCACCAAGACGCTGGAGCTGGCCAAGGTGACGCAGTTCAAGACCATGGAGTTTGCACGCTACATCGAGGAGCTGGCCCGCAGCATCCCGCTGCCCCCGCTCATCATGAACTGCCGCACCTTCATGGAGGAGATCCTTGAGGTGGTGGGCGTGGAGGAGATGAGGCACACTTTTCTCAGACAAGGACCGGAGGGGCGACAGGGGGTCACGGGCATAGTCGCCGCCATAGGGGCGAGAGATGTCTTCACCCTCCTGCAGGAGAGGGAGAGGGATCGAGAGCGTGGGGACCGCAGCGAATCCCCCGCCGCCGACTCGGACAACTCTTCAGTGCAGGAGCAGCCGCAGCACATAGCCATCCAGGTGTCGGTCCACCCGCAGCTCGCCGCCGCCGAAGGTTACTGCAGCATTGAAGCACCACCACAGCCAGAGGCCACGCCCTCCTCCCCTCCCCCCTGCTCCGACACGCCGCCCGATCCTCCTAACCCTGAGGAGCAGCCCGAGCCCGAGCCAGAGGCTGAGGTTGAGGCTGAGGGCGAGCAGAGCGCTGAACAGGCCGAGCCCGAACCAACAGCAAACATGGCCGCTCCCTGCCAGGTGTTCTATGAGAGCCATGTGTGACGAGCCCCGGGGGAGCAACCAGTCACCCTGCTATGCATTTTCACTTGAAGACAAGAATAGGTCCACAAGCATTTTAATTTCACATTTTGGAGAAAAACAATCATTTTTAATTTATCTTTTCTGAATGGATAATCTATTGAATTGTAGGCTGTTCTACTGAAAATAAACCTCCAGGTTCAGACTCATGGGTTTTTCTCACTGGTTCCTTCATGCTTGAATGTACAAGGCGGGGGAGTCATTGTTCCTATTAATGTAATAAGCAGAGAATTGTAAAGGAAAACTTCCTGTGTTGAGATTTTCATCACTCAGATTATTATTTAAACACTTCAGTCTCGAGGGGAATGATTTTTCTATAGGCTCTTATAGTGCTAGGCTTTTTTAGACTAACTCCAGGAATCTGCCTCAAGCTTCGTGAAGCTGTCTCCAAACCCTCAGAGTTCAGCTTCCTTCATGTGTTAAACAACTCACATCCATCCACTGTCACCGCCGAGCCCATGCTACTGTAAAATGTCCCACTCGCCTATAGATGCATGCTGGACAGAAACAAAAGATTTGAAAGCTTGGTCACAATTTCATGATTGCACGGCCTGCTGTGTTTCTATAAATAACTTAGCCAGGCTAAACCTCTCTGAGTGTACAGTGTATTGCAGCATCGGGTCACACACCCCTCTGATAATGAGTCTTTTTCCTTTGAATTATTTATATTACAATATTAGATTGTTACCCATTGTGGTGTGATTTCTGTTCCTTGGCTGGTTTAAGTGGTTTTTAAAGAAGTCTTCTCTCCTTCTCTCTCCTCAGTAGAGACGAGCGGGTGGTTTTCCTCTGTCTTGTGCTGTTTGAGATTTTTCATTTGACTCCTGACCTGCTCTCCGCTTCGTCTTGCTTCTGCAGAGGCTTTAACAGTAACGTTGCATTTCTGCTGCATGTGCACGTGGACAGTGGAGATGTTTCACATCTTTCTCTGGGGCTAAAATAGAAGGACTGCTTTTTCTTTGCTTGGCTGAAGGTCCAGTCCATTCTGGAGATGAACTGGACTCTGTTCTTTGACTGGTGCTCTCCAGATGCCTCTTCTTTTTGTTGTAGAATAAAATGGAAGTGCTGTGTTTAAAAACGTTTCCACAGTTTGGCCTTTTTTTTCCCATTTAGCTTTTTGGAGGATAAATATTAGCTTTGTTTACTCCTGGTTATTTTATTACAATTACATTTTGACAATTGTCTTTAAAGAGTCTTATTTAGGGAAACATTGAAATCTAACAGGGACAAAGACAAGTAGCTCAATTATTAGATTGTGAAATAGTCTTTACTAACATGCATAAAATAAAATGTCCACAAGCAGCACAGCAATGTAAATCCATTACAGATGTTCTCTAATAAATAAAACTGTTGAGATGAGGTAATATGAAACTCTGACCATTGCCCTGTTAAAACGGAGGAGACACACCTTTTCAAAAATGTTCTAGAACCTCCACGTCTGCCGAGTCCAGCAGCTCCTCCAGACCTAACTCATTCTGTCCTATGTCCTCAAACTGGGTCAGCAGTTCTCTCTGGACCTCTGGGATGCTCCTATATTCCACAGACGGGGCCGGGCTCATATCAACAGTTTTGATCAAGACGTGTGGCGTGTCTTCAGGTGGTGTCACTGCTCTGTTCCTCTGGTGGACGGCCTTGTTCATCTGGTCCATGTCAGTTTCCAGTGTCTGATAACTTGGGTGATCGACGGAGAACGGCAGCGCCGACCGACACGAGCCGTGACAGGCTCGGAGCGTCATGTCGATGTCCACCTGGTTGGATGAGACAGAACGTGAGGTGTTAAATACACAATGCCACAAGCCGCGACAACAAAAAGCTTCTTTCAGACACGCACAGAGAATCTCCTGCTGCGTTGTTTGTGTGCTAAAGGACCACATGAAAAAACAATGGTCCTCAAACTAAGCCCTGGGGTACAACACGAGAGAAAGTGATGATCAGAGGAGTTGTAATATGACGACCTTAAAGGTTGCATCAGGATATTGTTCATGGTGTTGATCACAGTGAATAGATCTTTGTTTCTCTTATGATTCATATGTTGGCGCTTTATCACGATCAAATATTGAAGGACATGGCTCATTCTCTTGGAACAATGAGGACAGATGATGAATCGACAATAAGATCTGCCTCTTGATTCACTGAGGATAAAAACTTAAGACTTGACTGAGATGAACTTGTCTCTGTCCCTCGTCCTGTGAACTCATCTCACCTCCGCTCGGTACAAGTCCTCCACCTGTTTCCTGACAGCGCCCTGCAGCTCCTTGAGGCGTTGGGACAAACTGCTCGAGCGTCTCCTTAGGGACGTGAGAGTTCGAGACAACTCCTCTGCATCGTCCACAAACTTCAGCTCCGAGACTGAACACAATAAAAACAGTGTTATTCAGCCGGCATCGATTTATTCACTGACTGTTCTTCGTCCGGCAAAGCGAAAACAAACGGAGTCTCACTGTATCTGTTGACTATCACTCTGCGGTTTGAGTTGTAGATTTGAGTCATCGCCGTCATGGACGCGTCGGCTGCGTCCTCGTACAACTTGGCCCTCTTGCAAACCTTCCACAGTTTCCTCTCCACCTCCCTCTGCATCTGTGAGATCAATCCCTGCAGTCTGCAGCTGGACGGGCATTTAGAGACCTGTGGACGAGGACACGAGGACAACAGGGACTCAGGTCATCTGCTGTTTCATCACTGTGTGGCTGCAGGGATGTGTGTTGTCCGTCCAATTCTTGTTAACGTGATTATCTGCACTTGCTTCAACTTCTGGTACAGAAGTGATTAGAGGTCACAGTGACCTTATAAGAAGATGGAAACTGCCTCCGCCAACCAGAGTAGTGTTTCTAGCTTTAACTGAAACACAAGAGGATAGAGTGACGTGTGTAATAACAGCTTCCGATAAATGGGAAGTGCAGTTGTGTGCGTTTGTTTGTTTTCTTACCCAGTCGTCATCTGAACACAGAGGCACGTCTGACTCTGCTCGACACCGTCTCCTTCTGTTTCTCTGGGTTCGACGGACGCGCTGTCGGCCATCTTGTTTCTGCTGCTTCAGCCTCATGCACACTGTGGAACCAAACAGAAAGACTAACATTAAGAAGAGCCCTCTCAGTTCAGGGCCTGTTAACCTTCACCAGAGCTCCAGATCAAACACGACAGTGCAAATAGAAAACGTTGTTTGTGTGCGTGTGTGTTTATCTCATGTTGCTGGGACATCTGGGAAGGGCAAAGATCTGTATTGATTTTGTTATTATTCAGTTCTTGCTCAAGTAGAAAAAGAACACGACCTCACACAATTCAACAGAATGTGTTTCATCTTTCTACCACTTCTCATTTGATGAGGAACATTCTCACTTTCATTCAGTAACTTACCCGGAGACAAAACTGAAATTTGTGTAAATGTTAACATGTCATTGATGCAACAGTCTTAAAAGAACTCAGTACATTTTTATTATAGAAAAAAGTTCACTATGAATCTATCAGGTTCAAACACATCATTTAACTGTCTAACAAAGGAAACATACAGCTCTGCCTAAAGCTTAAGTTATATGAAGGACCACAGTAGATCTTTTCTAAACACTGTGTTGGACACAGATTTACACAATAAAGTAGTTAGTTATGTTCAGTTGAATTATCTTCACTGCCCCGCAGGAGATTTTAATTAGATTAGCTTTAAGAAGGATTTTACTTGAGTTATTTTTCAATGTTGTCAAACTACAAATGAAAACCTCCACGGGTTGAATACGTCTTCATTTGATCTGTAGGTCAAAGTCATATTTGTCTGCAAACCACTTGAAATAATTTACAATTAAAAACATTTTTGTATTTCGTTTCCATTATAAACTAAAACAAACAATTCCTGTTTTTTTAAAATTGGATCTGAACAAACGGCTCGGACCAGGAGAGCTGAAGTGAACATTGAATCTTTATTGATCGAGCAGAGTTCAGCAGCACGGAGAACATCAGGTTTTTCCATGAACTAACAAACAGGTTACACATGTTTACACAGTGGGTCGACAAATACACAAGTGAAGAAACACAGACACTGGTCGTAAATTATTGTGGGATTTCACAATCACGTCAAACAGATCGATGAAACCACCTTTGATTTTTGTCCTCAAATATTCTTTGACCCTCGTACATCTTCTTTCCTCTTTTATTCTGAATGTCAAGAAAATTATATATTTGATATTCAACAATTTTTTTCTTGCTCCATGCGACATTAAAAAGCAGCTGATCGGATAAACACCCTCACACTCTTCAGGCTGTAGTTCGCGGGTTTATACGTCGACCACACAACTCCGTTTTCCACCTTGTACGGTGAGTTCTTCTCTGGGTCGTATGGGCCTTTGTGATAGATCCCATTCAGGTTAACCGACTGGCAGCTGTTGTACCACCACCCGCCCCCGTACACCGCCGCGCAATTCTCCTCCCACCTATCGTGATCTCTGTCGAAGGTGCTGAACTTCATCCCGTCGTGTGACACGTCGGACTTCGGCGTCACCAGGCCGTCCCCGGCGTCCCCCGTGTACCCAGACACGTGCAGCGGGTACCCCTCCCCCTCAGAACCAACTCTGATGGTGTACTCGGCAGTTGCTACTCCCCCGTCCCAATCCTCGAGCTCCACCTTCATCATGGTCTCACCCTGATTGGTCAACAGGTGGAGGTTCTGGTTGCCCAACCACAACTCCCCCTTCCCCTGCGCGTCAACCGAACCGAACCCGTCGCGGTACTCGGCCCAGGTGCGGTTGAAGCTGAGCGCGCCGCTCTCTCTCTGCTGGACTAACAACCATCCACCCATTAGCCCCTCCTGCTGGCAGTAAACCACCACTATACCCGTGGAGTCCGCTCCGCCGGGTTTGATTTTAAACAGGCCGTTCGTTTCCCCGTTCAGGTGGTGCTGGTGGGCTTCAACACAATCTGCAAACAGAGAGGGGAACACCGCGAAACCGCGAGTTAGCGGGGACCGGCTTGTTCACGTAGCCCTGAACCCAGTGAAGCACTTTCTCACATTGTTGATCAATCTGCATTGAGAGCATCAGCTCAATCCTAATTTCTACTTTGGGCAAAGAAAAGTCTAGAATCAAATTAAAGGCTTGTAGTTTGGGTAAAGTTTAAATGGCGACATTCAGTTTCAGAGTCTTTTTAATCATCGACCCACAGAGACTTTGTTGCTCTCGCAAATTAAACAGTCTCCAATCAAAGAGACACTTTCACAGCTTCTCGGATTTCAAAATGACTTGATTATAAACACGGAATGTGAAAGCAAAGTTTTTTTTTTTTTTAGCTCTAACAACAAAAGGTTACCTAGGGACCTCTAGGCACCCTTGATATGAAATGCTGTGACCACATTGTCGTTTGTGGTTTTGGTACCTTTTCCTACATAATCGGCTTCTCGCTCAACACGCGCGCTCTTCACACTTCGGGCGTGGAAGTCGGGAACGTCCTCTTCCGGATGATCCGTCAAGAACCCATCGATGTCGGAACCGAATAATTTGAATCCAGATTTGGTGTCGTCGGTGAGGCTTCCCTTAGCGCCGCCTGTGTGGTGCGTGGTGGTTATAGAGGAGGAGCTAGAGGAGGTATGGCCAAGGGTGGGGAACAGAGAGCTCATTCCGCTCCTGGAAGTGTCGGCCATGACTTGACACTCGGGGCCTCCCTCGATCACCTCCTCCACCTTCTGGACTGGGCCGGCGTGCGTCTGGACAACTGTCGTCTTGATGCTCTTGGTGCAGGAGACGGATTTGGTGGTCGTGTGGCTCGTGCTGGGTTGACTGTGGGTTCCAAACCCTCCACCAAACAAACCTCCGTCGCCTCTTATCTCAGTGATGGATTTCGTGGGGGAGGAGGCGGAGGAGGAGGAGGAGGAGGAGGAGGAGGATGAGGAGGCAGAACCGCTGCCGGTGGATGACGATGAACCTTGAGTGTAGAAAGTACCTTGGTCCTTGGTGATGGTGGCTGGGGATGCGGGGGAGCCTTCTGCCTCGAGGATCAACTGGATGTTCTCCACCTGAGGAAGACAAACAAGTCAAAATCTTCAGGAGGATCTGAGGATTTATCCTGAAACAACAACTGAGCTTCACTTGTGTCGTGTGCAGATTCTCTCAGTGTCACTCACATCTTTGAAAACATCTTCTTTGTGCTGTGCTGCCCTCGACGGGCCACCACCAGACTTGTAGATGCTGTCAACGATGACGTCCTTCATCTGCCTGCTCTTCATCACGTAGAGCGTCCCCACCGACTGGATGCTCTGAGGCGACCTGGAGTCCAGCTGGTTGATCTGGGACAGGGACAGAACGGATGAAGTTTAGTTCCACAGATGGACTTGTTCTGGTGTTTGCTATTTTTAACCTTCTTAAGTTCCAGAGTTGGGTTCTCACCTGTTTATCCAGCTCCACGTAGCCCTCCTTGTCCACCTGGTGCTCCGAGTAGCTGCTGCAGGAACCTTTGCAGGAGCGAAGCTTGATGTCGATGTCCACCTGACACACACGCAGGAGACATTGTGTTAACATACACAATACACAGAGAATTCCAATATTTGCTCCAAATATACTGTTTTTATTTGTGAGAAAAACTGAATCCCAGCTGCATCAAGTGAAAGCCAGCCGGGGCTAACACCATAAATACATCAGACTATTACTAAATTCAATAACCATAGCTAACCTTTGCTAAAGCTAACTACTGGCCAGAGTACAATAAAAACTGAAGTTTAAGCTTTCATTCATTTACATATGTGTTAATAGTTTTAATTTCTATAAGTTTTGCTAAATTAAGCCAGAAACCGTTTTGTTCTAAACTGCGCTGCTTCTCTTGTTCCTGTGTTTGTTGTGGAACATTAACGTCTGTGACTGTGGTTTGTTCTGGTCCCTGTGGTTTGTTCTGGTCCCTGTGGTTTCTCCGTACCTCCAGCCGCTGCATCTCCACCACCTGGTCTTTGACTCGGTCCTTCAGGGCGCCGAGGAGACGCAGCTGTCGGTCGATCTTCACTTTCATCTCAGTGATCCTCTGGCGCAGACCCTGGGCCAAGTTGTGGTAGCTGGTGTCGTGACCTGGTGGAAGGATGGACCAATCCTAATCAATATACCACACTTTATTTAATATGTTTAATTCAATTATAATGAGTGAATAATGTAAATATTATAATAAATACATTCATTATGTGAATTATTTTAGAAGATAAAAACAATATATGACTCATCAACTATTTCACTTTTACTAAAACCAGGGAGCCGTGTTTTTACGTATATTTTTGGTGTTTTGGACATAAATGTAATCAATTAATATAAATAATATACATTTCATATTCAGGTGCTCTTTAGAGTTGTGTGTAATTAAAAAAAATTCAGTTATTTTAGATTTCATTGCAGACCAGTGGAGTCTTGTATCTGAACACTGAAATCAGTTCATGTAGAATGTTGAAGGCACGGTGACAATATTAGAGAATCAGAGCTATAAATTATTACCTATGTCAGAAAAAATCTATAAAATTAAACTGCTCACAAAAATGAAGCATAAAGAAAAATAATTCATTTGGTTGTGGTTTAAGTCTCTGTGGAAATCGAACACACACACACACACACACACACACACACACTGACCTGAATCAATGGTGAGTTTGTCCTTCAGGTAGTCGTACGTCTGTTTGGACACCTGGTCGGTGGAGCGGTGTTTGACCCGGTTCTCGTCCAGGATCCTGCGGATCTTCTCCACCTTCTTCATCAGACCGTGGTCGTATTTGTCCATCAGACCCTGGATCCTGCAGCCTGACGGGCACTTGTGGCCCTGACGGAGGATTAAAGGGAAACATTAGATGTGATGTGAACGTGTGTTTCCTTTGTCGGTTTGTAGAAGACGCAGGATGAAGCGAGTCCTCACCCAGTCGTCGTCTGTGCAGAAGGGCCACTCCTTCTGAGTGGCACATTTGTCGGACCTGGTGCCGGGCTCCACCGGACGAGATCCTCTCGGGTCGACCTGGACAAACAGAAAAATATGACTTCCATCAAATTCTGGATAAATCTAGCAAGAGATAAATCTGTAAACTCGCTATCTTCATTTACTAGTTTTCCATTAAATTAATATTTTCTGTTGCTGTTTATATATAAAAAGGGGAATGTTTTTTTAATTAAACCTATTGGTAAAATGTATTTAATTAAAATTATCTCTCACTGAGGTTTTTGTGTTTTTTCCACTGTTTATAGGATTTGTTTGGTTTTTCTTTAGAGACAGAGGACATCACATCTTGTCAAAACCTATGGCACAAATTGTGCCTTGTAAATACGGGCTATAGAAATTAAATTTGACTGATCAATCTTTTGTTTGTTTGATCTCAATCTTTCTTTCTTTTTTAAAGGTTAAAAAGTACCACTTGTTTTTTACACAGAAGTCATAGAATCACATTTTATGTATTTATAATCTGAAGTATTTATTCAAGCTGTTGAAGCTGACACGTTCCTCTAACCATCTTTATTATGGAGAGTAGCCTATTCAATCTCATCATTATATTGTGTTGCAATAGTCATTTAAAAGTACATAAGCAAGATCCTCTAAACTACCAGTGGGTAAGAAGTATATACAGAACAGTGATGAAGACTCACCGGAGTGGACGCCACGACACAAACCAAACCCAGACAGACGAGCACTTGCAGCGGCTTCATCTCGGCTACTGTCGCTGAATGATTCTCCAGCGTCCGCGTCGCTTCATTTAAACCCTCAAGGTTCAGTTTCCACAAAACCAGTGACTCACCAGCGTCCGGGGTCACATCCAAGAGTTGAGCAACTTCGATCGATGAGGAGGCTGTCCACACAAAAACACACACACACAGTACAAACACTCACAGGTCAGAATCCACAGGATTTACTGGCATCTGATAAAATGATTTCTCTCAGTAAACGGTGACGGGAACTAAAGTCATGAACTTGCAGGAGAAAATGATTGAGAAATACATCTGTAGGAAAGTTGTTTTCTTTATATTAAGTTATTTAATCCTAATCTCTATAATTGCCTTTTTGCTGAGGGTCAAATCTGTGTCACGTGAAACCAGAGGTGACGTCTAAATGTTAAGATTTACCAAACCACAATGTCCACGGTCCTACTTAGTCAATTTCTAAAATAATAATAGGAAAGATAAATCATTAACATTTATATGTTACATTTCAAAGCAGAGTTACAAGCTGCTTGTCCAGGTTAAAAGTGAAAAACTGTATGAAACAATTCAAAGCTATATGAAGATCACATCAATCAAAGATGATAGAGATGAGAAAAGATTAAAAACCAGATCAGATAAAACAAGAAATGATTCAAGTGGACGTTAAGAACCTGGAGTAAACACACCGTCTTTAAAAGAGTTGATTCTCAGGGGGATTGTTCCACAGAGAGGGGGCGCTCTAACAGAAAAGGCGTTGTGACCTCTGCACTTCAGGACATCGAGCTGGATGTTCACTGACCAACTCAGTTAACGGGAAAAGATCTGAAACGTTCTGAGGAGCAAATCCAGAACAAACAAGCTTCACAGGTCAAGACATAACTGAACTCATTTATTTATGTTTAAATACACATATCTTACATAAATCTTTTTCAGACTGGACATTGTTAGTCAGGATTAGAAAGAGGATTTTTACCATTGAGGTTTGGATGTGATGAGCTGCAGACAGTTGATCAGACGGCGGCAGCAGCACCTAGTGGTAAAAACACGTATTACACATTAATCCTCCACATGGTACAGAGGTCAAAGCTCTTTTTCTTGTAGATACAAGAATTCATTTAATGTACAATTTCAAAGAACAGTTTAATCTGTTGATCCGTTTACATTTAAAACTGGATTTCATCAATTTACATTATTACTCATTGAGAAACAAGAGAAACAATGGTGATGAATTTCTCAGACACTGAAAATTCATATAATCTGTGAAAATGGATCAATAAACATCAGACTGGCCAAATGTGAATTTCACACATGTACCAGCTGAACTGAGAGAGGAGGGCTTGGATCAATCTGTGTCAAATCATCGCAACATGGTCCTTTTCAAGCTCTGATGACTAATGACAATAACAAACAGTGACTCATCATTTTAAAAAGGAGACAATGAGTTGTAGGATTTTTTTTAAACCTTAGAGTTGAATCAACTTTTCTGACCTTCATCCAGCAGCTTGATTAAAGTTATACAAGCGAATCACAAACTATTTAGTCCCATGCCCTGAAAATGATAACATCACATCCGGTCTTGAAGGTTTATCCACTCACATGTTCAATCCGGTGTGAATGTGTTAAACAAACACAACCTGCGGCCGTCACAAGGTCTGTTTGTGCGTTGGCTTCTTGTTGTGAGTTGCTCGGTGGTTGGTGAGATGCTGCTGGAGCCTGAAGCTCCGCCCACAGAGCTCACACTTGAACGGCCTCTCTCCCGTGTGGATGCGCGTGTGCTTCGTGAGGTTGCTCCTGTGGTTGAACTGCTTCCCGCACTGTTTGCAGTCGTGTGGTTTCTGTCCAGAGTGGATCAGCTGGTGCTTCTTCAGGTTCACGGCCTGGGTGAAGCACTTGCCGCACTGCGAGCAGCGGTGTGGCTTCTCAGCCGTCTCCTTGCACTCGTGATCGGTCAGCTCCGGCAGACCCTTGAATTCCTGGCCGCACAGGGAGCAGCGCAGCGGTTTGTGAGTGTGGACGGACTGGTGTGTCTTCAGAGTGGACAGACGGGCGTATCCTTTCCCGCACTGGTCGCAGGTGAAGGGTTTCTCGCCCGTGTGGCTGCGCTGGTGGATGAGCAGGTGCTGCAGCAGGCGGCAGCTCTTGCCGCAGTGTGAGCAGCTGTACGGCTTCTCTCCGGAGTGAATCATCTGGTGCTTCCTCAGGTTGTTCCGGTCGCTGAAGGCCTTCGGACACATGGTGCACTTGAAGGGCTTCTCTCCCGTGTGGGTGAGGTGGTGCACGGCCAGCGACACGTGGATCCTGAATCTCTTGGAGCACAGCGAGCACTGGAACGGCTTCTCCCCCGTGTGGAGACGCTCGTGCTGCTTCAGCTTGGACACCAGCTTGAAGCTCTTGGCGCAGAAGCTGCAGCTGAACGGCCGCTCGTCAGAGTGACTGACCATGTGTTTCCTGAGATCTCCTCTTCTGGCGAACGTCTTGCCGCACTGCTCACATGTGAACGTTTTCTCCCGGGTGTGGATCAGCTGGTGCTCCCTCAGAGTTCCTTCTCTCCCAAACTGCTTCCCGCAGATGGTGCAGCTGAAGGACTTCTCTCCGCTGTGGGTGAGCAGGTGCTGCCGCAGGGTTTGCAGCAGGTAGAAGCTCTTGCTGCACTGTGAGCAGCTGTGACATCGTTCTCGCCGAGCAGCTTTCCCCTCCTGGTTTTCTTTGTGAGCCTTCTCGTGGAGCCCCAAGTGTTGCTTAGTCCGAAACGTCCGGCTGCATCTGCTGCAAGGAAACTTCTCCGGCTGCGTCTCTTCTGAGGGAATCGGCCTTCGGACCAACACGCTGCAGTGATGCCGCTGGTGTCGGAGGACGTTGCGTCTCCCTGAAAAGGATTTCCCACAATCCTTGCAGCGGTGCGACCGTGATTCAGACGCACTTTCTTGCAGGTTCTTCTCTGTTTCTTCTAATTTGTAGAGGAAACAGAAGGAGTGGTAGATTTTAAAGAGAGAAAGAATAAGAAGAAAAGTTAGAAATCGCAGGTTTTGTCAACGCTGATGAAAGAAAGAAACAAGAAAACAAAAGCTCCTCATTTCTTATTTATCGCATTAAGACGATTAGAAAAAAAATTCTGTTGGGAAAAAACTCCCAAATAGACCATAATTATTTTACCTCCACAGCCAGTGTCCACGTCTCCAGTGTCCTGTTGCTCTGGTGTGGTGATGTTTGCTGTGGAGACACTTCTCTGATCTGAGCCGCCTGCTTCCTCCTGACCAGCCTCTACATCGCTCAGCTCAGAGGATTTCAGAGACTTGGACAGTTTATGGTTCTGTAAGTCTGAGCCGCCGTCTTCCTGAAACACTGACGGCGTCCCAGCAGCTGCTGTGTGACTCAGCTGGAGTCGGTCGATTTCTCCAGGATTAGTTCCCTCTGAGTTTGAGTCTCTGTCTTCACACGCTGCCTCTTCTTTGTATAAGTTAATCTCTGACCGGCTCCTCTGTAGCTGCTGATTAGACTCCAACCTTATTTTGTTTATCTTGGTGTCGGCCTTCAGCTGCTCGTTGTCCTCTTCTAACTCACCCTCGATGCTGGGGCAACTCTGCTCTGTGGCCTGAAGCACGATGTGAGCGTTCATACCAGAGGGTTTTGTGCTGAAGGAGAGATCCTCCAGAACGAGGACGGAGACGTCGTCTGAAGAAGCTGAAGAAAAGAGTTGATTCACATAAACATTAAATGACCGAAGCACTTTCAAAGAGTTCAAATTAGGGCTAAACAATATTAGGAAAACATATAAAAACATTGTTGACGATATTGCTTGCGATAAATAAACAAAAGTATACTGTGTTTAAACCTTTTTATACTGAAATATTATATAACAACTATCAGCAACTGTTCCCTGGCGGCTGCATGAAGGGAATATATGTTATAATGGCCACTCGTCGGTGGCAGGAGCTGCTCACCCTCTGGTTCCTGCTGTGCAGCTGATCTCAGGTCTGCCGGAGCCTTCATGCAGTCCTCCAGGTAAACAGACAGCCGCTTGAAGCCCAGCAGGGACACAGCACCAAGAGACGCCATGATGATCAGTCACTGGAATGACTGACAGCTGAAAGACATCAACTGTCAACATCACACGATAAACTGCACTAACCTGAATAAAAGGTAATATACAAATTAAGTGTGATTTAATTTAACAGCGTTTTCAGGACTGAGACACACACACTCACACACACACACTCACAGAATGCTCGTAACTTACGCAGCGGAGTCAGGTGCAGTGCGTTTCCGGGCTAACGTGAAGCTAACCTGCTTCCGGGGCCGAGTCTGCGGCTCGTTTATCATTAAACCCACTTGTTCGTTTATGATCGTTTGAGTCGTAAACGATGTGTTGTTTGGTTTAGGGGACGTTTCACTTGAAAGAGAGAGAGAGACGCGCAGAGCCGCAGCTTTCAAAACAACTCCGGTATGTTCGTCTCCTACTTCCGTGTTGACCAGAAACACGTGTTTGTCAACCAATTAGGAAACGTGAGAGTGAAGAGGAGGCGGGATGTTTCGGGCCAATCGTGATGCGTCTCAGTTCCCGGGAGACGGCACCTCGTGTAGGACAAAATTACGAGAAAACACGTTTTACAGAATGTTTAATTTAAAAAATCTGCTGATTCTGTTTTCATTTATTTGTGATCAATAAGTTTCCTTTTGACTCATTTTATAAACTGGTTACAACGTCATAACACATACACTGATTAAAATGTATTGTGTATATTGCAATCCCCTTCTGAGAACTGTAAGAGTAAAAGAAATATAAAATAAAATGTATTTCCACTTTACCTGACTGTTCTCATTTCATGTTTCTTAACATTTCCACGCAACAACATCTTACAGCAATTTTTTTGTTGTAAACCGACTACATCAAACACTACCATTACACAAAAATCACAAAACAGATTAATCAAGACTGTGAACTGTGACACAGATTACAAATGGCTGTGGACTCGTGGATGTGCAGCAGCTGGTTCTGGTGAATCATGGACACAACGGTCAAACGGAAATAAATCATCTGTCCGTCAGGGAAACAAATCCACGTGACACAAGCATGTGTCTGTGCTGGGATTATAAAAAATAACAACACGCCTGAAATAGAATCTGAGCCTCAGAAAGAAAAGACACCCTGAGGGTCATCTGGCTGCGGAGGAAGACTCACACAATCACTCTACAACACACAAACACACACACTGAAGATGGACGTATGCAAGGTCTCATTGAAAAGACTTCGTAATGATGTTGTTGGTTGTTATTCATGAATTATTCTCTGACAAATATAAACAATATTGAAATCCATTTCCAGATCTGCACCATAATTGAAAGGCCTCAGAAGATTTGTTTAAGTTCCAAATAAAAATCTGGATTTAAATGTGTTTTCTTAAAAAGGAGACTGTTGACAGTTTAAATATTTTAATAGTTTATGTATCATCAGTATTGAACAAAGGATGAATTCTGGTAATGTTGCTCAGTTCACAAAAAAAATTTGTACCAATTGCTGCTAAAAAAAAATTAAGAACACATCTCCAGTAGGTGGCAGTATTTGACTGTTTTTATTACTGGAGCCAAAAACATCAATCTCCCTTTTTGGAAACAATTCAGTTAAAAGTTGTTTTCTGTTGTTTCCCAGGATTCCAACTTGTTTTAATGTCGATCGTGCAGATTGTTAAAAATAGAACGCACGATGTGAGACGTGAAGAGAAGAAGCTCCGGTTTGATAAACGTTCACACAAAACATCAGAGAGAAGAGAAACTGCTTTTAAAAGAGAACGGGTAAATTCTGTTATTAGTATTCAGCCTGAAAACAACCAGGTGTGCCGGGGCTCAACATTTTGACCTCAATACCACACACACTCCCCTGAGAACGTTTAGCAGACACACACACACACACACACACACACACACACATAGACAGAAGGCATTCTCGCCCCTGGTGCCCTGGAAGATTACATCCTTCTCCATCCATTTGCAATTTAATAGACGCACACACACACACACACACACGCACACACAGGTTAGTTTCTGTGTTCCTGTGACACTCGGGGGGATTCCAGTCCGTGTTTGCTGGGAAATTAGGTCCCAGCAGGAAAACTATTTAGATCATATCAAGGACACGAGAATCATCACCCCCCCCCCCCCCCCCCCCCCCATGACCAGGTCTGTTCCATCCCTGCATTGTTTTCTGAATGTTTATACAAGTAAAGAAAACACTTAATATACAGTCACTCTCTGGATATGTTTGTTCACTGGTTTTCCTCTCTCTCCATTTCCACCTTCCCTCTGATAATAATTGGCTCCTGATGCATTTTTAATGTGCAGCCACCCAAACCACAGTCGGCCTAATGCTGAGTGCCAGTGTGTGTGTGTGTTTGTGTGTGTGTGTGTGTGATGGAGAGAAAATGAATTAGGTGCGATGAGATCTCCATAAATTATTTTTGAATATTTCTCACACATCGCTGGTTTTCATGTGAGAGTGAAGAAGAAAGAAGATAAATAACCAACAAGACGTTCTTCATATCAACTTCATCTCATCTTCTTCACACGTAACCGAGTGTGTGTGTGTGTGTGTGTGTGGGTGGGGGTTTGTGTGTGTACTCCTTAATCTTCCATTTGTTTGTCGTCAAAGCGTATGAGGGTAAAGTAATTATATCCACGTCGTTCAGTTGTTGTGCGTCGTTGTTGCATATTTTTCCAAACACGGGATCAACTGATGTGTTTTGTAATTGCACAGCAACATAAGGAAATGAAGACGTGCTCACACAATCATAATCCAGTCAGATGATCATTAAATCACAAGGAAAACACCGGTCACAGTGGATATATAATTATGCTCGTGTCCACACCCGTTCCATCATGTTTGTTTGGACGCTGATCTAAAACTAACAAAGATCTAATAAACTGTTGTTTCTCTATCGAATCCACGTGATCTCAGCTACACATCACTGGTAGTCACTGGTGTGTAGCTCAATGTGTTACCGTACAGCAGCTTGTCAGAAACAGATCTCACAACGTTTAAAAAAAGCCCAAATCACACCAAATCACACACACACGCATAATTATCATTACGCTGAATATTTTCATGAGGATTCATGAATTATTCTCTGAGAAAATCATCTAAATTTTAAATAAGGTTGAAATTATTTCTGGGAAATAGTTGTTTCCTCACACATCCTTCCAACAAGTTTGCATGAATTCCTGTATTAGTTTTTAGTGCAATCCTGCGAACACACAAATAAACAAACACACAATGTCCTTTGTGAAGGTAACACCGTTTAGATATTCCAAGTTGTTCTCACCTTTGAGGATATCCTCACTTTCCTCACTCTTCTGAACTTAATAACAACATTGAGACTTTATAAAATGTCCCAAACTTTCTAAAAAAGTCCTCGTTTTGAAAACCTGTCCTTGCTTTTAGTAAACACCCCGAAGCGACGGCTTTAAAATACAGCAGCAGATCAGTGGTTCTTAAATTTACAGTCCGTGAACTGAACGTCTATTTTACATTTCTGCCCCGACCAGCTTTTAAAATGACCTCGCAGGCATCCATCAAAATATTCTAGAGGATCAGTTCACACAGATTGTCGTCTGTTTGTCCATAGTTCAGGTTATACAACCTATTGAGCTTTGTGAATTATCCTGAATAGATAGATTTACTGTATTGATCCCAAGTTGGGAAATGATTCCAGCATCTCAAGGGCATTTCACAAAGAGCAAAAGAGTCAACACAAGAGAGAACAGAAGCTGAATGAAGAAATAAAATCAATATAAGTTTCTATAAAACCAACATGTCACAGGAAGTCAGCAGGCGACCTGGAAGTTTCTGAATAATGTACAAGTCTTCGTTTGTCTTCACAGTAAATCATCCGTGTTATAATAAACTAGAAGACAACATTCACCCACTGAGAAAGTGGCTTCCCTCAGAGCAGAGCCGAGGTCAGAAGGTCAGCACAGACTCAGATCTCACTGTTTCTACCTTGTTGTGACACACGGGCGCATGTTTCCAGCCGGGGACAGGTTTCTGTAATCCAGAGGATATTGTGATGTTTGGACACAACACTTGCAGAGATTATCAATAATGAATGGGCTGAAGGGAAAGACTCTGCAGATGGAAAATTAACTCTTAACATCACGTCTTTCCTCTGAGGACGAGGACGTCGCTGTTTATCGACTGGAAAACATTAGATGTGGACAGAACGTTTCTTTCGTGAATCAACGGGAATCAGGATCAGATCCCAAAAACTGAGATAATTCTTTCTATTCAGGCAGAGATCAGAAAGTTTCATGTCCTTTTTAAAAGCTTTCTCACTCCAACAACTTAACGAAACAGAATGTAGTGTGTATCGCAGCCGGTCGTGAATCTATTCATGGAACAGAAAGAAAAACTTTGAGTAGACAGAGTTTAGGGACAAGCTGGGAGCTGAACCAGGCAGCTGGACACTTCTGCTCTTCTTGTGGCCCGGACAAATGGATGTGAACCCATGTGGTTAATGGTGAACATGGCCCAAATAGCACAAAACTAACTGGGGCCACCTTTGGCTGACATGCGGTATTGCTCTGGTTTACTTGTGGCCAAGATCCATCAAACAGGAGCAGGCCGCCCATGTGCCACCATACCTCAAGGTGATTGGCCCGGAAGTGGGACATGTGGCAGACATGGGCCAAATCTGGACCAAGGCTAGTTTGCAATGCGGGAAGCCAGACGCCCCTCAGGCTTTGTATGGAACTACATTTGGTGTCAGTCCATCCAACAGGTGGTTTAGATATTTAGGTTTCAACCAAAGCTTCAGGCCGATCATCAATTCCCTGGTTCTGGTTCTATCTGAGCACCACGGCCCAGTTGTTCCTGCTTCTGTGTGTTTGATAAGTAGAGGAGCTTCCCTCGAGGAGCGGGGGGGGGGGGGTCCTGAGCTCATGGGGAACAACGCAGCTTGTCTCTTTACATCATCCCGGCGTCGTGAGTTTCTACAAGGCCACGACCTCGGCTCCGGCTAGAGCTTCCCTCGGCTCATGTTCCGTCTTCTGCCTCAGATCTGAGGTCTGTGGACATGTTTGACCACGCAGTAAATTATTGCTCAGATGTAAATGCAAACTAAGAGCAGGAATTTACAGCTGCATGATGGGAGTTTTGATACCAGAGACAGTACTGTTTGTACTGTGACTCCAGGCCGTGACTTACATTTAACTTTGACATTATATTATTTGTGCATTTTTACCCAAAAATTACAAAAACACACAACTTGATGTGTGTTTATGAGAACTTGTTTCCTCCGATTACGATCAGACCGTTTTATCAGAGCAGTTTGTTTCAGTGGAGCCTTCGAGTCACAGACGGCGACACAACAAAGAAAACTCTTAAATGATTTCAGTCGACAGACGAGATAATGTTGGGACAAGAGCTCGGAGCAGCTGGAGGAGCTCCAAGAAGTGCTCGCTAATCCGGAGTCAACACAACACAACACAACACAAAACAACACAACACACACAGACTGGTTCCCTCTGTCCGACTTCTCAAAGTAATTTAGAGAACGACATCTCGGTCGCTGCAGGGAAATAAAGACAGTTGATGAAAGTAGATTGTTAGTCAACTCACTGTGGGACGGCTGCACATTCCCTCTGCCCCCCCGAACTCAACTTTACATTATTAAATACAAATTAACCTCCGTAGAATATAACCAGACTCCACCTCCCTCACACTGTCAAGTTTAACAGGGGACGTTTGTTCTCAGCATTAAAGTAATGTGATCGTCCTGAAATGAATCAACGTCACAAAACGACAAAGTGTCTTCATGCTACCGGACCATAGACACAACCTAAAGCGCTCTCTCTTATAGTAAAGCACACATACAATCATCCAGGTTCACTGCTTTTTACCCAAGAACATTTCTCTACAAACCAAAACCCACCCCCACAGTTTGTATATTATGTTCACATTCTGTGTTTTTATTTAGTTTTATAACCTTTTGTATTCTCTCGTCGACCTCATTCTGACTCTCTGCTGCTGTAACAAGTTCATTTAACCGACGTGGGTTCAATAACGTTTTATCTGTATCTTCACCCTATCAGCCAAAATGCAAATAATGATACAGAATCAACAAGCAGATGGAAATTGACTCACAGTGAATAACAATGAAGCAACGTTGAACTGTTTGAGTGGAATTCACTTTGCTTTTCAAACAAAGAACTCCGGACTCGTGCTACTAACCTTCGTGCTGCTGATGAACTGTGTTTGAATAAATGATAAGTGTTTGTATGAAGCTTCCGAGCAGCAGGAGAACTCTCCATGTGACGGGTTAGAGAAAGCAGGAGCACAGCAGGGAGTCCACTCGGAAGTTTGCTCTTTTCATATCTGATTATTTTAGCCTGAATAATGGGATATGTCCCCTCATTTCAAAACATGGTACCCAAACCACATGAATAGATTCTACAGGAGGGGATTTGTCTTCTATAGGGGACGGCTGGCTTGTGTTTATCTTTTCACAATGCCACAGAAACATCTCTCTACAGGAACTCCGTGTGAGATTCAGCACATCAATATATTTAAGTGGAAATGGAACCAAGGTGTCCATCGTCATGTATGTGCTGAATACTCATTTCATCTGAGGATTAATCCGCCGCTGAGAAGAACAAAGCGTTTCCTCCTGTGAAGAACTGAGGAGCGGCTGTGGGAGGAAATTAGTGCCACGCTTTCCTAACACAACAATCTGTCTGTGAGTTGTTTTTAACGAATTACATCTTCAGTGGGAAGTGAGCGGCTCAGAGCTGCGAGCGACAGAGAAAGTGTCGGGAGACGCACAAACACCAACCTGAAACACACAACTGGTAGATTTAGGTCTTTTCATGGGAATTAGACGACAACACAAATGTGGCGTCAATCAGTCTTATCCGTTAATGGACGCTACACACGAGAGTGCAGGTGGGACCCCCGGTGGAAACACACCACTGCAGGATAAATGAACCTCACCACTGCAGGACAGTTTGTGTGTCTGTGTGTGTAGCTAATATTACAAATGAGGAGGAAAGTGAAAATGTGCGTTTAATAATTCATAGGGCGATAGAAGGAGGAGGGAGTGTGCATGTGTGTGTTTGTGTGTCTTTGGTGTGTTTCATCACTGAGCTGTAAATCATGTGTTTGAATATGTGGTCGCGCTCCACCTGTACGACAAAGCGTTCACACTGCCACACAAAAAACAACAACTTTTTGTCGTGATCTTGTTTGAATCCACGTGAATCTGTCACACCACCACACATCACTGGAAGTCAGCTGCAGCTCCGCCCACTCAGGAAGGAAATCAACTTGTTTTTGGCGACTCTGAATCTGGATCTGGAACAGGGACTGAAATGTGTCTGAGAGGAGCTGCAGACGAGGAGCGGCTCAAACAGATGTGCTGTTCTTTGTTGTTCTACTTTCACATTTGTTTTTCCTCACGGCTGCCAGGTCCTATTGGTTCTGAATATCCTTCATTAGCGTCAGGCGGTGAAAAGAAAGTGTTTCATCAGAACTGAGCCTCTGAGTCAGTGTTACTTTATATTCAAAACAAAGTGGAGATAACAAATAAAATAGAAATCTTGGTAACAAGGGAACTGGACAAAGTCTTTTTAAGAAACATGTTTGTATAGAGATGGATTTGACACGTTCATTAGAGAAGATTAGGAGGTGAATGAGTTTGTGGCTCTGCTCTAATCTTCAGGGTCTCAGTAGAAGCTCAGAATAAAAATGTGACACCGTTTCATCTGTGAAAAGTTCCCTAACGTCTCTTTCATGCTTTTTTTTTTTTTCCAGAGGCTGTGATCGCGGAGGTCAAAGGGTCGACTCGGAGCGTTCTAATTGGCCGGGGGGAGCTCATAGCTGCTGTTTCTGAAGGTGTGTTCCTCCCTCTGGGGGGTCGTGGGGGGTGTGCAGTAATTAGTTTCGCCACCCGACCAGAAGGTCAGCATGTATATTAAATGAGATTAACTGGAAATGCTGATAACGAGTGTGTGTGGGTGTGTGTGTGTGTGTGTGTGTGTGGTGTAGAATCCCTGCTGTTTAACCTCATTAAGGATCAATGTTACGCACTTGTGTTTAGAACCTATCGTGTAAATAACCTGGTGGAGAGAAGAAAAAACACAAACTCCTATTGGAATTAGTTTAACAGTTCGAGAGCTTGACTGCCTCCATGTTTGTTTTTATTCTCGCATCACGAGTGGATCGCGTCATTCGCCATTAAAAGATTAAAAAAGTCGTTATCTCTCTGGTCTCACACGTTTCTATAATTGGTTCAGATTGCGCTGCAGGAAAAAGGAAAATGAGAATATTAATGAAAGAAGCTAAGGAGAGAGATTGATATTGAGAATGATAGAGCTGAGGGAATTTGAAGCGAATGCAAAATTTCACATATAGTTCAATTTTCACGAAGCCTCGAATCCGCTCCTGGTTTTCAGCCGATGAAGATATTTGACATTGTTATTTTACATCGACCCTTAACGCGTAAACTAAGAAGAGTGGACGTCAGTGTTTCATCTGGAGGAGGTCAGGGAAAGTTTCCGCTCGAGGGAACCAGAGCATCACTTAAAATTGATGTATTCATTTTAGGGGCAGAAAGAAAAATCTGCGTCTGAGACGGAACAATGAGTCACATCAGAGGGAGGAGAGACTGTGACAGAGATAAATGTCAGACGATAAAAAAGACACACGACGACAGCGAGAGGAAAAGATGATTAGTGTTTTCAGAACGGTGATAGACGTCCGATAGAAGAAGAGAAGGGAGTGAGGGGGTGGAGGAGGAGGAGAAGAGTCAGAGATCAAGATGAAGAACAGGAAGAGAGGGAGCGTCTGAAGTGTCTATTTTAATCTGCACTGCCTCGGTTGTCTTCTCCCTCCGTCTCCTCACATTTGATAGTTGGTGATAAAGTGTTTTTGTCTGAGTTGTGTTCATCTTCCTTGTGTTTGTGTCTCTAAACCTCAACTGGATTTTAACTCTAAAACCGCATCTGAGCCCTGAGACGTCAAAGTTCTCACGTCACAGCTTCTACGAGTGACCTCAGTCCTCGGTCTTTTACTTTGAAAAGGTCAAACCTAAAAATCAGAGAGATCTGAATGTCACGTTAACAAAGACATCATGATTTAAAGGTTCTAATTAACTGCTTCTCTGTATAATCCTCGTATTCTATGAACAATACAAATCATTTTCCAGTTTTAATAATGACACGATTTGAAAGTAAAAACTTTTAGGCAAAGCCTCATGAATGATGCTGCATTGTGAAATGAAGATTAATTAATCACCCGTCGTGGCTCCGGGGTTTATTTGAACTTTCGCACTTTGAAATAAATATGTTTCAAACTTTTCAACTCGTCCACTGAGGACGATCGAATCCGCAGGGACAGAGAGAGGAAAACAACTGAGTGAAAACGAGGAGAAAGAGAGAGAGAGAGAGAGAGAGAACGACTGAAAGAGAGGTTTTCTTTTCGATGTGCATTTGTCCATCGATCCTTCCAGGAACTGTTATCATCCCAGTTCTTTGGGTTTGAATCTTACCGGCTGTTTTCAGACATGAACCCTTTAAACTTGTGACTGGACGTTTTTTCTGGAGTTTCTGTTTCTCATGTGAAGCAGCAGCAGCAGGTTGTTGGGTCCAACTCGTTCACATCCACAGGAACATGTGTGGAGCAGTCAGGTGAGGGGCGGAGCCTGTAGAGCAGCAGGAGGCCGGACGTGACGTATAAATTCTGCTCTGGAAAGATCACAATTTTTTTGTTTTATCACCAAAAGCTCTGGAATCTCCTAGTCTTTCCAAGTTGACCTCTTCTTCTCCAATGCATTTGACTCCTCTTCCACATCACTTGTTAGAAACCTCATCAACACGTCCACTCGCTCACTGGGAATGTGCCAGACAGTTTCCTGCTGCATTCACACGTGGACTCACTCTGACATTTGTACGAGGGGGCGGCAGGAAGCAGTTCAGAAAATGTCCGGAGCAACTTGACATTTGAATTGTCACATCCAGAACTCGTCTGTGCTTCAGCTCACGTACGAAAACACCAACATTCAGACTTTTCCTCGATGCTGTGATTGTTTGCAATGAGCTGAATGATAGAGAATGGATTTCTCACACACACACACACACTTTGTTTGAAGGTGTGTTTTACTCGCCGGTGAAACATTTCTTTGTAAACTGACTGAAACGTCTCCACTGAAACTCAATAACTCGGATCTCTTGTTTTATTCCCCATCAGAACTGTTGTTTTCGATCTCGCTGCTCCACTCCCAGTCGGCAGCGTGGCTGACAGCAGCTCAATAACCAGTCGCACCAGTCACGTGAGACCGACAGCTGTTTTAAACCCGTCTCTCTGAAACGCTCGCTGACGACACGTTCAGCTCAGGAAATTGATCTGCAGCCTGAAAATCCATTTAGGTTTTGAAAACGCTCACGTCTGACTGAAACGACCTTTCAGAGTGGGGAGGTCGTGGCTTCTTTTCATTCAGCGCGAGGTCGATGGAAACGCACCCGGAGGACGGCTCTAATGGTTTGTGTTTGACATGAACTGACCCCGGCGCTCGTGTACCAGCCGTCAACTGACAGCCGTCTGTCGGCTTCACGTCTCACCGGCTCACGATTCAAACGCCGGACACGTCCACGAATCCTTAAAGGTTCCCGAGATGCATCTTGCTCTTTTTCTTATTTGTATTTAATCCCATCGAACATTAAACTCTAAATCAATCCGTGTCAGCTGTTTTCACTCTGCTGGTTTTTAATATGTGGCTGAATGAGGAGGAGCTGAAACCTCTCAGAGCGGCTCACCTCCAAGCATCAGCTCAAAACATCAGGTGGGACAGAAACCTGACGACCAGGCTTTAGAGGAAGTGACAACAAAGACTTTGTAACTTAAACTCCAGAATAAATCTCTTCACCTTCAGTGTGTGAACAGATCTGGTTACTTTGAACAAAACCTTAATGCTCATTTATTCTTGACGTACATGAAAGAGATACGGACAGAAGATCCATCAAATACAAATCTAATGATGAGAAGAATTGACAATTAACTAAGAAAAGCTTTGAAGTCGAGTCGAGACTCATCCCAGCAGCAGCAGCATGAGCAGGGTGGTGGATGACTAACACCGTGTTTAGCCTCCTTGTGTTAAAGTGAGTGTTTGGTTTGTTCCGAGCGTCTGCAGGATAATTCAACTTGTCAGGAGTCAGAACGTTTGCAGCCTGAACCTGAAATTGCTTTTTTCATCAACTGGAGGAGAAAAGGTCGTTCACCTCTGAATAACGTGGATTTCCTCAGCCGGTCGGACTCAGAATGTTTCTCAACAGCCAAACACTCTCTACTCTACAGTTACATCTTCTCAGATCGCCTATATCTACAGTCACAGATTGTCATTATATAAGGTCAGAGCGGGGTCATACAGAGAGTAAAGTTTTAGATGTGGTTCTTTAAACCTCTGTCTGCAGTGTATTTTTAAACCCAGCTCTTGGCGGCTCCCGCTGACGAACAAAGCTCTGACAGCCGCCTCACAATGAACACTGAACATTTCCCTCTGATCCAAAACACCCACTGAACCGCGGTCCTGCGCCAACATCCTGTTCTCCACTGGATCCCTGACAAACCAGACTCCAACCCTGACGCCGATTTTCCTCAACAAACTGAAACGAAGCCTGAAATCTGAGAAAATGCACGAGGAGCTTCTCGGGGAAATGGTCAGAACCAAAACCCTGCGATGTTTTCTGAGAGGAAATCATTTCCTCGAGCACGAAGGAACTTTGAAGTTGTGTGAAAAGGTTGAAATCACCGAACGGGAGAGAAAGTCGTGGTCCACTCGCAGAGACGGAGGCTAGAAGCGTTTTCCAAGCGCCGCCGCTGCCAAACGTGGTCTGGGCCTCGCAGGCAGAACGTCCCGAGCAAAGCGACAGCCAATTAAATCCTCTCATTAAGCGCCGGGCCGAGCAGCAGGGGACGCTGGCTCGGGGACGGACACAGACGAGGCCTCAAACGGCCGGGCCACTGTCGCCTTGTGTTGGAGGGAAAAACCAAACGGTTCCAGAGGCTTTCACTGAGGATGAAGGACTTCGGTGCTTTGTTCGAAATGTTGCTTCTCTGAGACTCAAACGAAAAAAACAAGTGGGTCAACGAGTCACCAAAACTTCAACATGAAACCTGCTCAGAGCTTTTTTTGATTTGATAAACCATCTGAAGGCAAATTCCATGACTCATCGCTAAGCACCACCACTACCAGGGACATTTGATTGGTTCCTCTCCTGGGAAATGATTGCCAGTAATTACAGACACTGGCCGGTAATTCAGCCGCTGAGTGCGATCATCACCGGCGTCGTTTGCATAATTGTCAGCACTTTGATAAATTGGTAGAAAATCGTGCGTCGCCGTGACGAGATCAAACATCAGCTCAAATCAACGCAAACACAAACGATTCTGATGAATTATTCACTGACCCGTTGGTCTGGTTCTAGCAGGTTTGGTTCTAGGTTCTATGATTTTATAACTTTATGCAGTTGAATGATGCATCATGGGAAAGATATTCTTCAGACTTTGACAGATTGAGACATTGCAAAACATTTTAAACATGAAATATGGGGAAGGCAAAAAAACAAGAAGGCAAAGTCAAACTGGCAGGATGAGGAAGTGGAGGCTGGCAGAGACAGATCTGAGGACAGGACAGAGACAGGAGTGAGGACAGGACAGAGACAGGAGTGAGGACAGGACAGAGACAGATCTGAGGACAGGACAGAGACAGACCTGAGGACAGGACAGAGACAGACCTGAGGACAGGACAGAGACAGGAGTGAGGACAGGACAGAGACAGATCTGAGGACAGGACAGAGACAGATCTGGGGACAGGACAGAGACAGACCTGAGGACAGCAGAGACAGACCTGAGGACAGGACAGAGACAGGAGTGAGGACAGGACAGAGACAGATCTGAGGACAGGACAGAGACAGGAGTGAGGACAGGACAGAGACAGATCTGAGGACAGGACAGAGACAGACCTGAGGACAGGACAGAGACAGATCTGAGGACAGGACAGAGACAGACCTGAGGACAGGACAGAGACAGATCTGAGGACAGGACAGAGACAGGAGTGAGGACAGGACAGAGACAGATCTGAGGACAGGACAGAGACAGATCTGAGGACAGGACAGAGACAGACCTGAGGACAGGACAGAGACAGATCTGAGGACAGGACAGAGACAGGAGTGAGGACAGGACAGAGACAGGAGTGAGGACAGGACAGAGACAGATCTGAGGACAGGACAGAGACAGGAGTGAGGACAGGACAGAGACAGATCTGAGGACAGGACAGAGACAGACCTGAGGACAGGACAGAGACAGGAGTGAGGACAGGACAGAGACAGGAGTGAGGACAGGACAGAGACAGATCTGAGGACAGGACAGAGACAGATCTGAGGACAGGACAGAGACAGATCTGAGGACAGGACAGAGACAGACCTGAGGACAGGACAGAGACAGATCTGAGGACAGGACAGAGACAGATCTGAGGACAGGACAGAGACAGGAGTGAGGACAGGACAGAGACAGATCTGAGGACAGGACAGAGACAGATCTGAGGACAGGACAGAGACAGATCTGAGGACAGGACAGAGACAGGAGTGAGGACAGGACAGAGACAGATCTGAGGACAGGACAGAGACAGATCTGAGGACAGGACAGAGACAGATCTGAGGACAGGACAGAGACAGGAGTGAGGACAGGACAGAGACAGATCTGAGGACAGGACAGAGACAGATCTGAGGACAGGACAGAGACAGACCTGAGGACAGGACAGAGACAGATCTGAGGACAGGACAGAGACAGATCTGAGGACAGGACAGAGACAGACCTGAGGACAGGACAGAGACAGACCTGAGGACAGGACAGAGACAGATCTGAGGACAGGACAGAGACAGACACGTGGCTCAGGACAAACAGGTGAAACAAATCAAGGCAACGATCAAAACTGGAGGGAAACACACACACAGGCAGGAAGTAGAGACAATAGAAACACATGAGGGAGGTTCGAATTTCAAAATAAAACAGGAAACACACGATGAACAAAAAAAAAACTAAACACAGAAACCCAGGTCAATAAACCAAAGACCTCCAGAGGTCAGGGGTCAGGGCAGCATCATGACAAGTGAACCACAGCAACACCGACCAAATGAGGCCTGAATTAGTTTTGTGTTTCTAAGAATAAATAAGAAATACATCTTCCAACTTCACACGTTCACTAAACCCTAACCCTATGTATGTCAGAGCTGGGAAAAACCCAACAGGTTTTAATGTAGCTTTGAAAAAGGTTAAATAACAACAAAAACTCTCGAACCCCCCTCACACGTTGCCCCCCCGCATCAGTCTTCACTTGAGTGTCATCCAACCAAATTACATTTCATGCACGTACAATTTATTTGCATTTTAAAACACAAACAGAGCGTATTTGAACACACTGGATCTCGAGAGCCTCACGTTGGTCCCCGCCGGGATTTAACGTACATCGCAAAGGAAGGCAAATATAAACAGGCGCCTTATCCCGGCCAATCAGCAGCGAGAACCGAGCGAGGTGACCTGTAGGTGATGAGAAAACAATCAGCGGAGAAGAGCGCTGCTGAGGATAGGTTTCAACAAAACGCTTCTTAATAAAGGTCCTGATGGAGGGGGGGGGGGGGGGGGGACTCATGAATAATTATTATGATAACAAACACAGCGTTTTGTGTTTCAAGGACAATCAAGACGCAGTTTGAGACGTGTATATAAACTAAATGTAAATGTGTCTCTTTCATGTCGGACCGGAACATGTGGAGGAGGACGCGACACGTTGACCCCGTGACCTTCACTGGTTTAGCCCCACGAGCAATTATGGTTTAGCCCCAGGAGTCATTATGTTTCTGACGAGGAGCTGCGGGTGTGACGGTGGAGCAGTTTAACGCCACAGCTGGAGGCCGACTGATTACTGACCAATTAGAAAACAGGCTGAATGTCGTTCATCACAGATGCCTACAGAGGCTCGCAGGTTCGATCCCGGGGCCGCGTCACAGCCGCCCCGCACCGAGGTGACGTGCGACCGTAGAGTACATGAGGATTAGAGAAGAGGCTGTCGGAATGAACAGAGGAGGATGTGATCACGTGATTATCTGTTATATAGAGGAAGAAAAGATGAGCAGTGACTGTATATATATATAACCAGGGACTGTATATAAAGACAATCTGCAATATAATGAAAATATCTTGTATTAAGTGTTATATATTATTAGTATTATAAAACTAGATAAACAATCTATATCCAAACTTGTTTTGTTCTCTGAAGTTTTTAACTGGTGTTTTTGTATTTTGATTGTACCATAACATATATCTTTCTATTTATATATATAAAAATCTATAAAGCAAATCCGGCCCTCACCTGTATCTCACATCGCCTCGACAGTCCAGACTTTATACGATCTCAAGGTTTGTTTGTTTTTCCAGCTTGTTAAAAACAAAGCTGCTTCTAATTCTCGACTCCTCTGGAGATCTGTAGCCGCTCTTATTAAATCTGAGTGATTGTAGTTGTAATGAGGTTTATTCCCCCGATCAGAGTGAACACTGGTGTGTGTTATTTATTTGTCCTGATTATCCAGCAGTGCGGCTACGATGGTATTTAATAATTCTTGTTTCTGTTTTTAATGTTTAATTGTGACAGGTGAGGTCACACAATGTACCAGGTGAACACACAATGCATCGAAACAGCACAACTTTCAAGACAAATAAAAATCACACTCCAGCATGTATTTATTTATATGTCCCAACGATATGAATCATTTATGTTGTTGGGACCTTATATGACTCACCACTCTGATCGGTATGTTTCCACGTATTTCTCTGTGTGTGTCTGTGTGTGTGTGTGTGTGTGTGTCTGTCTGTGTGAGTGTGTGTGTTGACAAATTATTGATGTTGTCCTGGCTGCAGCACCGACTGTGGGACTGACTGACAAGTTTCACACTGAGCCGAGCCTGAGGGGACGTTTGTTGGTCCTGAAATCTGTCAGAGTCACAGCAGGAGAAAAACACTCGCCCGAGGAAAGTGACGGGACAAGCTGCAGCAGCATCGGGGGGGGGGGGGGGGGGGGGGGACTTTGCTCAAACACACAGTCGCTTGGCAGACTGCAACCTGCCATAGAGAACATCCAGTGCTGTTATTTCTCTTAATGGGATCTCCAATATTGTTATTATTGTGGCCCATCACATCCCATGATTGCTTCCCCTAGCCCCCCCCCCCGAACTGAGACACAGCTTGTGTAACAGAACCTGGACAAGATGGCTGCAGTCACTGGGACAAGCTCTTTGAATAATCTAAGATTTTAGAGATTAGCTCACGAAGACAAAAGAGGACTGATGCTTGTGAGGTTTGGTGCAGCCTGATTAAATATATGGGGCTGACTCTGGACTCTACTTCCTGTAATGACTCCACTTTGGGTTTAAGAGTTTCTACGTGATGTGTGTTTTTAAAAGTCTTTTCCTTTCAGACTTGTTCCCTCTCGGTTGTATTGTTATTTACGTGTTTTTACATATTTTGTGTATGTGATGAGGGCTCATCATGTGCGGATTAGATCCTACACTGCACAGCCATGGTGTGTGTCGAGGTCACAGAGGACGATCACAACATGTGTGTGTTTGCGTGTGGAGCCGTGGGAGACGGGTGTTACACGTCCGGGTTCGGTGGCAGGAAACAGACGGATGACAACTCCCGGCTGGAGGAAGAGAAACACGAGGCCCGCCGCTGCAGGGCCGAGCTGTCACGGACGTCCTGTCCTCCATTTATTCTCCTTTGGAAAAGTCAAAAGTGAATTATTGTTTCATTTAAAGTTCCAACAATCTATTTGTCTCGTGTGCAGCCGCAGCCAGACGAGCAGCGACTGTGTGACCTACATTTCAACCATTAAGTGAATCGATTCGAGTTTTCACTGCAGCAGTTACGGGTTTGAATCTCGACTCATTCCAGAATCAGCTCAGATGATTCTGGTCGTGACAGTCAAGTATTTTAATCAGTCGCATATTTGCTAAGACAACATTTTAAATGAAATAAACAATAACAAGTGCACGTCTAACCCTTGTGGCCACTTGGGGGCAGCAAACCAAACACCACAATTTCACGATGTTGTGTCACCTAACAAAGTTCTTCTGTACATTGTGTTAGCAGTGCGGTTGATTTGTTTGTTCTCTCTGACCTTTCCTCACTCGGCAGCCGGGTATTAAAGCAGTTGCAAGATATTTCTATTAGAACTCGTTATAGCTTCCATATCTTTAACTCAAAGCTCATGAACACACTGAACACAAACTCTCTCCTTCTCTTGATCTCCAGCTTTTAATTTCTCTGTAAGAACAAAAAGCACAGACTCTGCCTCCTCAGATTTGATAATCATGTTAAACCAGGTCATTCCAAACTCAATATTGGCCCAAATATATATTTTTTTAAATCGTACATTACTTTGAGTAATGACCAGTTCTCTCAGGACTGAGAATCTTTCATTCCGTCCCTCGCCCCAAGTTAAATATGTCCTCATGGGAAATCGCTCAGCGGGATCATAATATAAACCCTTGATTTGGCCGAGCGGCTCTGCGGCCGCCTGAGATTGACTCTCCAGCTGCTGGGCTGAGTCATTACGCTGCAAAGTGAAATTGGAATCCAGTGTTGGGGATTAGAGGTCAAAGCCATTGACTCTGTTCTCTCATACCAACCATTATCCCATCAACTCCAGTCACCTGGGAATCTAAGGACTGAAACAAACTATTACTCTGTCTCCACTCTGTGAGGCCCCTGTCGCCCTCCATCTTCATCCCCCACCTCCTCCCTTCATTTCCTCCCAGAGGGTTTTCCAATGAAACTCCTTTTTATCGTTTGATGTTTTTCCTCTTATCCTGCGTTTGATCCGCTCTTCCACCGCGCCTCTTCTCTCTAACAACAGTCAATTCCCACAAATGGAACACGAGCCCACTCGTCCGAGCTCACGCTGATTTGAAGGCGTTAACGATCAGCAACGTTTTGATCTGAGATATTTCAGGAGGAAGTGGAGACGTGTCGTCCATCTTTATCTAGAGTCCAACAGGAACTGAGCATGAACCGCAAAGCAAAAGTACACACACTGGTAGATATTCTGTAACCACATAACATGATTCATATTTCTTATGTATCTGCAGTTTCTTTTATCAACCTGTTATTTTGTTGGCGTCTCATGCTCGATGACGTTTAGATTTCAGAAAGTTGAGGAGAAACTTCACAGTTTTAAAACGAATTGAGGAAAAGCTTCGGCCTTGATTCAGATTGATTCAGTCGTTTGCTTCATGTCATCCTTCTTTTACCATAATACAGTTTCTGCTGCCTCCTTGCCTGAAGTGACCCACATTCATTTACCAAGACCTCGATAAAAGATAAGCAACAGTGGGTCTCATAGTTTAATCTCTCTTCATCTCTCTCATTTAACTGATCTCTTATTTGCACATGTAAACTATTTAAGTCGTTAATTTGTAATTGAACAAAATTCAAATAGTCTGGTGTCAGCGTAAAAATCTGCTGAATGTGTTTTTTCCTTGTTCTGCAGCTACATTACAATCTGAACTTGAGCCGTCTGCGTTTCAATGAAGGAAATGTCTTCAAGCTGCGCCGCCACGGAGCCCAGTGAGCTCTCAATCAATATTCATTATTTGAAAATAAACAAATTAAAATCTGAAATTGAAACGCCACCGAGCAAATCGACCCTGAAAGCGTCACAGTCTCACCACGAGGGCCCGGATTTAAAGCAAGAGTTTAACTTAAAAGATTTGTAATTACTTTAATAACAGATTTAAAATTAAAGGATAAATCCAAATATTTAAACAAACACAAAGTATTTGTATAGGGTCACTTTGTTTTGGTTGGTAGACGTCATTTTATCTCTCAAACTCCCACCTAAAAACTCTTTGATGCCATCTAGTCTAGACTTTGATAATGGTTATCACTATTTTATTTATCATTAATGAGTATTATTTTATCTGCCGTCTTTGATTTTAGAGTTTGTATTATATATCGTTTGATCTTAAAGGCTCACTGTGTAGAATTCAGTGACATCTAGTGGTGAAGCAGCAGGTTGCAGCTGAATACCCGTCACATTCCGGGATTCTGTAAAAAAAACATGGCTGCCTCTGTAGAGCCGACACTCTCCAGTGGCTTTGCTTCCATTTGCTCTTTTCCTTTGATACATTTCTGGTTTCCATTTAAAGGTGCTCTATAAATTGTTATACCCAGTTATTATAATTACAATTGGAAAAGAGTCTTCCAACTTTATTTAGTTTATATCTACAAATCATTGACTTGTGACGTGTTTGTTTTGCAGCATAAGACAATTAACTTTCAGCTCAGACATCAGTGTGATGACAAAACAATATTTAAATACTAATCAGAACACACACACACACACACAGTAAGAAAGAGCCCAGGCGTGTTTGTGCTTGAGAATGATCAGTTGTTGTTGCAGGGCCAACACTTTGTGCTTGGTTACACTCACTCACACACACAGTTGATATTTACACAGAATTACACAATACACAGCGTTACAGTCATGGTACAAAGCAGTTTACATTCATGTTTCTTAAAGGTGGAGCAGCGTCATGTCCCGTCACAAACCTCGTCAGGAGAGGAGCTGGGGATTTATCTCCCCCCCCCCCCCAGCACATGCTAACCCTTATGATGCATGTTCATACCCACCATATTGAACATTTTATTACTGTAGGGGGCAGTAATGAGCCGAATGTGGCAATATGCCGCCCCTAAATGGAACCCGCGAGGTCACGATTTGGGGGGGTGTAGGCAACAGCAAAATGGAGGCTAGTATTAACTCACGATGTATTCAGCTAGCTGTTGGGAAGAAGTGATTCACGAACAGAAACTCTACAAGACTAAAATTATAAGATATTAACTGCTGCTCCACCGTTTCTGAAAACATCACAGGATTTTTTGTACGTGAAAGTGGAATAATTAAAATTTAATTGATTAAAGTTCAAGTTCAAACTGTAATTAAAATACTGAGAAGTTTCAAACTGGTGATTACTGGTATTAACCATTTTTATTGGACGCTGACAACTTCTTTCTTCCATTTTTTTTTTACTAATTTCTGTTGCCAAGACAGCACAATGACTTATCCATGCAATGCATTGTGGGATAGCTTTGGGGATTCAGAGCAAACAAGGTGACGTCAAACTCTTTCTGAAAACTTGTGTTTGACCCGTTTCCTCAATGTGACGCTTTAAAAAACTGTAAAATCATCCAACTCAAATCCAGAGGTTTCAACACATCGAGCTGCTGTTTCTGAACTAAAGCACGTTATGGTTTGTTTTTCAATTTAATCTGAAACTCATGCCCAGAAAATGATTCATGTGGACACAGTCAAACACACAAGATGAAACTGTCTTTTTGTGAAGAATCATTGTGTCTCTGAACTCAGTCCAAAACAGAACAGAACAGATAACTCTTATTCTTTCCTGTCCGTCCTCAGAGAGACGCCATGTCTGTCTTGTTGAGGCGTGTGCGTTCACAGGGGAAGAGAGCGAGGGGCTGACACCCGGATGGAGATCGACAGCTGGCGAGGTTCGGAGGGAGGGAACAGGGGGATTGTGGGATTTTGGCTTGGGCAAGGCAGTGACGTAGCTCACAGATAGAGAGACTGAGAGAGAGAGAGAGAGAGAGAGGATCTGCTAATCGAGGGATTTAAAGAGGAAAAGACGAGCACGGGGACAAACAGACCAAGTCCAAAAATCATTTAGGATTTTATCTGCAGGGTCTGATCCTCTCTAACAACACAGTTTAAACTTTATTCTCTTTCTAATCACTGGTCTCATCCCGCAGTTTAAAACTTTAAACCCTCCCTCCAACGTTCAATAACAGGAGCAAAGTGTTTCCCGGTTGTTTCTCAGCTCATGAATATGATGACACAGCTCCAGCCAGAGGTAAACTGAGACTTATAATTACAATATGCTAATTCAACTTTTAAAGCCAAGAAAGTTGAATCACCTCCGTCTGAGAGGTTATGTTTTCACCCCGGGTTCATTTGTTTAATCCTCAGAAGGATTGAGCAAAACCCACAGAACGGATTTCCACGAAACTCGCCGGGAGGATGTGACACGGGAAAAATGAGAACTCATTAAATTTTGGATCCGGACAAATTGGCAGATCCTGGAATTTTATCATTGCTGTTGCAAGAAATAGCATTTTTCCACCGAACAACTTTTGTGTCTTAATGGAAGAAAAATGGCTGAATGAATGCAGTAGGCAGCGACCACAAGGGGGCGTTGCAACAGGGAAGGCACTTTTTTGCTCATTGTTGCTCAACGTTGGATATGGAAACGTACGGATCCTTCTGTCTGTACTCTGTGTTCACTTCGTCCTTAGTGTTTTCTGAAAGTTTAAACGGGCAGAAGAA